>NC_057799.1:66823581-67122235 GCF_018294505.1 Triticum aestivum | reverse complement strand
CGGTCATCGCCGCCCCCGCCGGCGACCCTCTCCGACGCGCCTCCTCCTCTCCTTCCCCCGCGCCGGCGCCGCTCCTCCCTCTCCCGCCGGCGAGCGCCCAAGCGCCTCGAGCTCGCCCGACCTCGATCGGATCTGGTAGCCACTGTAGCTCCCGTTGACTTTCGTCCTTCCTTTTTTTTGCCATGTCCTGTTACTTTTTCAGCAAGTGACTACGTTCGTGATGCGATAACTCTATGCATGTAGCTCCGATTCGCGCGTATAATATGTCAAATTGTTCGTCTCGTAATGCTCTACATTTTGTTCAATTGCACCATGTTCATTAGAGGCCATCTTGATGCCCAAATCTTCGTTGGAAGAGGGCTAGTTGCTGTTAATCTCTGGTTCTTATCAGAACTTGGAGATTTGTCATTTTTGTATCATTTATTCTGTGCATCTTTTGAGCATGAGCTCTACATGTGTTTTGAAGTATGCCATGCCATATTTCCAGTGGTGTAGTCCATGTATTTTTGTGATCTTTGTGGTGACTATCACAAGCATGCAAAGTAGGTCCCGTAAGTCTGTCTGCTGTAATTTTGTTGCCATGTAAACTTGATGCTACAGAGAGATCCATGCATATTTTGGAGATGTTCAGTAAGGATGTTTTGTAGCTATAGTTGTAATTGATCCATTCCTGCAATTTGTTGCAATTTTAGTGGAACATAGCATGACTCAATCTTGCTCTACTTTTGCTATAAAATATTTCTGGCAGATTCTTAACATGATATGCATTTTTGCCAAGCTTAGTGTAGTTGATCCATACATGCTATGCAATTGTTCTTGCCATGGATAGCTTCATAAACATGCCCTCTTGCTGTAGGTATGCTTGGTTTGTCATGCATTGCTCTTTAGTGAGTGCATCAAGCTCACAAAGAGGCCTACATATTAATATTTTTGCCATGCTCTGTTTTCTGCTAAGTCTGAAACCTGATAACGGAACTTGCTATGTTTACATGCTTGCCATCATATCTTCTGGTCCTTTTTGGCTTATGGTCAGTAAGGGACTCTTGTCATGTGCTTTTAGTAGAACACTACCATGCCTTATTTTGCTATGTTAAGTTCCTGTAGCATGATGATTTCGTGCTCTGAACATTGCTACCTGATTCTGATTTCTGTCATGTCCAGTTTTTCACTAAGTCTGTGAACCTGTAATCTTTTGCACTTTTGCCATTCTTGTTTGAGCTTGATATGTTATGAACTAGCCGTAGCTCAGTGTTCATCTTTTGTCAAGCATCTTTGTTGCTATGTTGGGGTGTTGTAGCATTGTTACTTGTTGTATTTTAAGTGCTATCTTGCTGTATATCGCAGATTAGTGTCATTGTTTTGCTTGCCATTTGCAAACCGTGCATCCGATTCCGGTGATCTTTATATCGATTTCGACCAAAATCATCTCATCTTTCCAGTGGCATGCTTGGTTTGCCAAGTTACTGCCATGTTCATCATTTTTCTTCCGGAGCACGCATATGCATCGCATATCATATCTTGCATATCATACATGTTTTGCATCATGTTGTTTGCGCATTTCTCGTTGTTGATTGTGGTTCCGTTTGTTTGTGTTCTTGTCTTGGGTAGAGCCGGGAGACGAGTTCGTGAACGAGGAACCTGTCGAGTACGCTTACGAGGATCAAGCTTTCGACAACTCTGAGAATCTTGCAGGCAAGATGACCACCCCTCGAAATCACTTCTATCTTTGCTATGCTAGTTGTTCGCTCTATTGCCATGCTCCGCTACCTATCACTTGCTATATCATGTCTCCTATTTTTAGCCATGTCAGCCTCTAACCATCCTCTCCTAGCAAACCGTTGTTTGGCTATGTTACCGCTTTTGCTCAGCCCCTCTTATAGCGTTGCTAGTTGCAAGTGAAGTTGAAGTTTGTTCCATGTTGAAACATGGATATGTTGGGATATCACAATATCTCTTATTTAATTAATGCATCTATATATTTTGGTAAAGGGTGGAAGGCTCGGCCTTATGCCTGCTGTTTTGTTCCACTGCTAGTTACTGTTATACCGGGATTATGTTCCTTGAGTTTGCGTTCCTTGCACAGTCGGGTGATTTATGGGACCCCCTTGACAGTCCGCCTTGAATAAAACTCCTCCAGCAAGGCCCAAGCTTGGTTTTACCATTTGCGACCTATACCTTTTTCCCCCGGGTTTTCTAGAGCCCGAGGGTCATCTTTATTTTAAACCCCCAAGCCAGTGTTCTTCTGAGTGCTGGTCCAAACTAGAGCCACTTGCAGCGCCACCTTGGGGAAACTCGAGGATTGGTTTTAGCTGTACGTAGTGTTCATCCGGTGTGCCCTGAGAACGAGATATGTGCAGCTCCTATCGGGATTTGTCGGCACATTCGGGCGGCTTTGCTGGTCTTGTTTTACCATTGTCGAGATGTCTTGTAAACCGGGATTCCGAGACTGATCGGGTCTTTCCGGGAGAAGGTTTATCCTTCATTGACCGTGAGAGCTTATGATGGGCTAAGTTGGGACACCCCTGCAGGGTATTATCTTTCGAAAGCCGTGCCCGCGGTTATGAGGCAGATGGGAATTTGTTAATGTCCGGTTGTAGATAACTTGTCACTTGACCCAAGTAAAACACATCAACTGCGTGTGTAGCCATGATGGTCTCTTCTCGGCGGAGTCCGGGAAGTGAACATGGCCTGAGTTATGTATGACGTAAGTAGGTGTTCAGGACCTCTTCTTGGTCATTGCTAGATGACGACCGCTCCATTGCTTCTCTTCTCGCTCTCATTTGCGCAGTCAGCCACCATATATGCTTTTGCCGCTGCAGCTCGACCTCTTTGCACCTCTTTGTCCTATAAGCTTAAATAGACTTGATCTCGCGGGTGTGAGATTGCTGAGTCCCCGTGACTCACAGATTCTTCCAAAACAGTTGCAGGTGCCGACGATGCCAGTGCAGATGACGGCGTCGATCTCAAGTGGGAGTTCGACGAGGAACGTGGTCGTTACTATGTGTCTTTTCCTGATGATCAGTAGTGGAGCCCAGTTGGGACGATCGGGGATCTAGCATTTGGGGTTGTCTTATCTTCATCTGGATTTTGACCGTAGTCGGTCTATATGATTGTATTTTGGATGATGTATGATGATATTTATGTATTGTGTGAAGTGGCGATTGTAAGCCAACTCTTTATCCCATTCTTGTTCATTACATGGGATTGTGTGAAGATGACCCTTCTTGCGACAAAACCACTATGCGGTTATGCCTCTAAGTCGTGCCTCGACACGTGGGAGATATAGCCGCATCGTGGGCGTTACATTCTTGCAATGGGAGAAGTGCTTAGCTTTGGGTTCAATCTTGCGGTGTCCTTTCCCAGTGACAGCAGGGGCAGCAAGGCACGTATTGTATTGTTTCCATCGAGGATAAAAAGATGGGGTTTATATCATATTGCATGAGTTTATCCCTCTACATCATGTCATCTTCCTTAATGCGTTACTCTGTTCTTTATGAACTTAATACTCTAGATGCATGCTGGATAGCGGTCGATGTGTGGAGTAATAGTAGTAGATGCAGGCAGGAGTCGGTCTACTTGTCACGGACGTGATGCCTATATACATGATCATGCCTAGATAACCTCATAATTATTCGCTTTTCTATCAATTGCTCGACAGTAATTTGTTCACCCACCGTAATACTTATGCTATCTTGAGAGAAGCCACTAGTGAAACCTATGGCCCCCAGGTCTATCTTTTATCATATAAGTTTGCCATCTACTTTTATTTGCATCTTTACTTTTCTTATCTATATCATAAAATACCAAAAATATATTTATCTTATCATATTATCTCTATCAGATCTCACTTTCGCAAGTGGCCGTGAAGGGATTGACAACCCCTTTATTGCGTTGGTTGCGAGTTCTTGTTTGTTTGTGTAGGTGCGTGGGACTTTTGAGGAGCCTCCTACTGGATTGATACCTTGGTTCTCAAAAACTGAGGGAAATACTTACGCTACTGTGCTGCATCACCCTTTCCTCTTCAAGGAAAACCAACGCAAGCTCAAGACGTAGCAATAAGGATTTCTGGCACCGTTGCCGGGGAGGTCTTCGCTCAAGTCAAGACATACCAAGTACCCATCACAAACTCATCTCCCTCGCACTTACATTATTTGTCATTTGCCTCTCATTTTCCTCTCCCCACTTCACCCTTGCCGTTTTATTCGCCCTCTCTTTCCCAATCTCCTCTCTCTTTCGCTTGCCTTTTTGTTTGCTTGTGTGTTGGATTGCTTGTTGCCATGGCGCAAGATAATACCAAATTGTGTGACTTTTCCAATACCAATAATAATGATTTCCTTAGTACTCCAATTGCTCCTCTTAATGATGCTAAGTCTTGTGAAATCAATGCTGCTTTGTTGAATCCTGTTATGAAAAATCAATTCTCTGGCCTTCCTAGTGAAGATGTCGCTACCCATCTAAACAATTTGTTGATTTGTGTGAGATGCAAAAGAAGAAAGATACGGATAATGATATTGTCAAATTGAAGTTATTTCCGTTTTCACTTAGAGATCGTGCTAAAGTTTGGTTTTCGTCTTTGCCTAAGAATAGTATTGATTCGTGGAATAAGTGCAAAGATGCTTTTATCTCTAAGTATTTTCCTCCCGCTAAAATCATCTCTCTTAGGAACGATATTATGAATTTTAAACAACTTGATCATGAGCATGTTGCCCAACCTTGGGAAAGAATGAAATTGATGATTCACAATTTCCCTACTCATGGTTTGAATTTATGGATGATCATACAATATTTTTATGCCGGCTTGAATTTTCCTTCTAGAAATCTTTTAGATTCGGCCGCGGGAGGCACGTTTATGGAAATCACCTTAGGAGAAGCTACCAAACTCCTTGATAATATTATGGCTAATTATTCTCAATGGCACACCGAAAGATCTACTAGTAAGAAAGTGCATGCTATAGAAGAAATTAATGTTTTGTTTGGTACTAAGAATGTTTCTATTGATCCCAATGATATGCCTTTATCTACTTTGATTGAGAATAACAATGAATCTATGGATGTGAATTTTCTTGGTAGGAATAATTTTGGTAACAATGCTTATAGAGGAAACTTTAATCCTAGACCGTTCCCTAGTAATTCCTCTAATAATTATGGAAATTCCTACAATAATTCTTATGGTAATTTTAATAATATGCCCTCTGATTTTCAGAATAGTGTGAAAGAATTTATGATCTCTCAAAAGAATTTTAATGCCATGCTTGAAGAAAAATTGCTTAAAGTTGATGATTTGGCTAGGAACATCGATAGACTTTCGCTTGATGTTGATTCCTTGAAACTTAGATCTACTCCTCCTAAGCATGATATCAATGAGTCCCTCAAAGCCACGAGAATTTCCATTGATGAGTGCAAAGAAAGAACCGCTAGATTGCGTGCTAAGAAAGATTGCTTTTTAAAGGCGTGTTCTTCTAGTTTCCATGAAAATAATGATGAAGATCTAAAAGTTATTGATGTGTCCCCTATTAGATCTTTGTTTTGCAATATGAATCTTAATAATTATGGGACTGGAGATGAGTCAACTTTAGTTAAGAGGCGCCCCAATGATTCAGAGTTTTTAGATCTTGATGCTAAATTTGGTAAAAGTGGGATTGGCGAGGTCAAGACTTTAAATAGCATTGAACCCACTATCTTGGATTTCAAGGAATTTAATTATGATAATTGTTCTTTAAAAGATTGTATTTCCTTGTTGCAATCCGTTGTGAATTCTCCTCATGCTTATAGTCAAAATAAAGCTTTTACCAAACATATTGTTGATGCTTGGATGCAATCTTATGATGAAAACTTAATTTGGAAGTTTCTATACCTAGAAAACTTTATGATGAATGGGAACCTACTATAAGGATTAAAATTAAAGATCATGAGTGTTATGCTTTATGTGATTTGGGTGCTAGTGGTTCCACGATTCCGAAAACTTTATGTGATATTCCAGGTTTCCATGATCTTGATGATTGCTCTTTAAATTTGCACCTTGCGGATTCCACCATTAAAAAGCCAATGGGAAGGATCAATGATGTTCTCATTATTGCAAATAGGAATTTGGTGCCCGTAGATTTTATCGTTCTTGATATCGACTGCAATCTTTCTTGTCCTATTATTCTTGGTAGACCTTTCCTTAGAACGATTGGTGCGGTTATTGATATGAAGGAAGGGGATATTAGATTCCAATTTCCATTAAGGAAAGGCATGGAGCACTTTCAAAGAAAGAAATTCAAATTACCTTATGAATCTACCATGCGAGCTACTTATGAATTGAGTGCCAAAGATGGCACTACTTAGATCTATCCTCGCTTGTATGCCTAGCTAGGGGCGTTAAACGATAGCGCTAGTTGGGAGGCAACCCAATTTTCTTTGTGTTTTTTGTTTTTGCTTCGGTTTAGTAATAAATTTTGCATCTACCTTCTGTATAGATGTGTTTTTATGTTTTAATTTGTGTTTGTGCCAAGTTAAACCTATAGGATCTTCTTCGATGACAACTATTTGATCTTGCTGAAAATTCCAGAAACTTTCTGTTCACGAAAACAATTGTTTAAAATCACCAGAACGTGATAAAATACTTATTCCAATTTCAGTAGATCAATAAACAAATTATCTTGGTCGTCCTATTTTGGTAGATTTTTCTGAGTTCCAGAAGTTTGCGTTAGTTACAGATTACTACAGACTGTTCTGTTTTTGACAGATTCTATTTTTCGTGTGTTGTTTGCTTATTTTGATGAATCTATGGCTAGTAAAATAGTTTATAAACCAGAGATAAGTTCGAATACAGTAGGTTTAACACCAATACAAATAAAGAGTGAGTTCATTACAGTACCTTGAAGTGGTGTTTTGTTTTCTTTTGCTAACGGAGCTTACGAGATTTCTGTTGAGTTTTGTGTTGTGAAGTTTTCAAGTTTTGGGTAAAGATTTGATGGATTATGGAACAAGGAGTGGCAAGAGCCTAAGCTTGGGGATGCCCATGGCACCCCAAGATATTCAAGGATAACCAAAAGCCTAAGCTTGGGGATGCCCCGAAAGGCATCCCCTCTTTTGTCTTCGTCTATCGGTAACTTTACTTGGAGCTATATTTTTATTCACCACATGATATGTGTTCTGCTTGGTGCGTCTTGTATGATATTAGTCTTTGAAGTTTAGTTTACCACAATCATCCTTGCTGTACACACCTTTTGGGAGAAACCCGCATGATTGAAATTTATTAGAATACTCCATATGCTTCACTTATATCTTTTAAGCTAGATAATTTTGCTCTAGTGCTTCACTTATACTTTTTAGAGCACGGCGGTGGCTTAATTTTGAAGAAATTGTTAATCTCTCATGCTTCACTTATATTATTTTGAGAGTCTTTTAGAACAGCATGGTATTTCCTATGGTTAAATAAAATTGGTCCTAGAATGATGGGCATCCAAGTTGGGTATAATAAAAACTATCATAGGAAGTGAATTGGATGCTATGATCAATTTGACACTTGATAATTGTTTTGAGATATGGAGGTAGTAATATTAGAGTCATGATAGTTGGGTAATTGTGAATTTCAAGAATGCTTGTGTTGAAGTTGGCAAGTCCCGTAGCATGCACGTATGGTAAAAGTTGTGTAACAAATTTGAAACATGAGGTGTTCTTAGATCGTGCATCCTTATGAGTGGCGGTCGGGGACGAGCGATGGTGTTTTCCTACCAATCTATCCACCTAGGAGCATGCACGTAGTGCTTAGGTTTTTGATGACTTGTAGATTATTGCAATAAGTATATGAGTTCTTTATGACTAATGTTGAGTCCATGGATTATACGCACTCTTACCCTTCCACCATTGCTAGCCTCTTTGGTACCGTGCATTGCCCTTTCTCACCTTGAGAGTTGGTGCAAACTTCGCCGGTGCATCCAAACCCCGTGATATGATATGCTCTATCACACATAAACCTCCTTATATCTTCCTCAAAACAGCCACCATACCTACCTATTATGGCATTTCCATAGCCATTCCGAGATATATTGCCATGCAACTTTCCACCGTTCCGTTCATCATCATGACATGTATCATCATTGTCATATTGCCTTGCATGATCATGTAGTTGACATCGTATTTGTGGCAAAGACACCATGCATAATTTTTCATACATGTCACTCTTGATTCATCGCCCATCCCGGTACACCGCCGAAGGCATTCATATAGAGTCATATCTTGTTCTAGTTTTTGAGTTGTAATTCATGAGTTGTAAATAAATTGAAGTGTGATGATCATCATTATTAGAGCATTGTCCCCAAATAAAAAAAGAGAAAGGCCAAATAAAAAAAGAAAGGCCAAACAAATATATATATATAAAGGGGGCAATGTTACTATCCTATTTCCACACTTGTGCTTCAAAGTAGCACCATGTTCTTCATATAGAGAGTCTCATATGTTATTACTTTCATATACTAGTGGGAATTTTTCATTATAGAACTTGGCTTGTATATTCCTATGATGGGCTTCCTCAAAATGCCCTAGGTCTTCGTGAGCAAGCAAGTTGGATGCACATCCACTTAGTTTCTTTTGTTGAGCTTTCATAAGTTTATAGCTCTAAGTGCATCCGTTGCATGGCAATCCCTAGTCCTCATGTTGACATCAATTGATGGGCATCTCCATAGCCCGTCGATTATCCTCGTCAACGTGAGACTTTCTATTTTTTTGTCTTCTCCACACAATCCCCATCATCATAATCTATTCCACCCATAGTGCTATGTCCATGGCTCACGCTCATGTATTGCGTGAAAGTTGACAGAGTTTGAGATTGCTTAAGTATGAAACAATTGCTTGGCTTGTCATCGGGGGTGTGCTAGATGGGAGCATTTTGTGTGACGAAAATGAAGCATGACCTAACTATATGATTTTGTAGGGATGAACTTTCTTTGCCATGTTATTTTGAGAAGACATGATTGCTTTTATTAGTATGCTTGAAGTATTATTATTTCTTATGTCAATATGAACTTTTGTCTTGAATCTTTCGAATCTGAATATTCATACCACAATTAAGAAGAGTTACATTGAAATTATGCCAAGTAGCACTCCGCATCAAAAATTCTCTTTTTATCATTTACCTACTTGAGGACGAGCAGGAATTAAGCTTGGGGATGCTTGATACGTCTCCAACGTATCTATAATTTTTTATTGTTCCATGCTATTATATTACCCTTTATGGATGTTGTAACACCCCAAAATTTTGACCTTGATTTATTAATTAAAATTTTGCCAGGAAATTAAATTTTTATTTTTCTCGGTTTACCTTTTAAATTTCAGATCACTCTGTCCCTCTGAATTTTTGAGTTTTTCCTTCTAGGTGGAAACCTTTCAAAAATATTGTTGGACTTGTTTATCTTCCCAAGACCATTTCTTTTTATCAGTCGAATTGTTTCTGAAATTATTTTCCTTGAACTTTATTTCTTTTAAATGGTTTTTCATAAGTTTTAGAGCCTCTTTTGCACTACAACCATTTGATAAATGCATCTAAAATTTTCACCAAAATTTGGGGATGTCATTTGATGTTTTTAAATCACTTTGATGCAAAAATATCTTTTATTCATTGGAGATTTTGAGCTCTACCCCAAGATTTCAAAACTGGTCCAGTTGGTAATTTTGCACTACAACCTATCTAAATACTTCATTAAAATTCCCACCAAAAATTGGAGATGTCAGTAGATGCATATAATTCAACTTCATGCAAAAACCCACTGGTGTTCTTTGAAAAATTTGAGCAAATCATCCTCTTTTGCTCTCTGGACCAGATTGGCATTTTCTACTGCAACCCTATTTTATTTTGCTCTAGTGCCCATGAGCTTTTTCCTGCTTATAGTCCTCCCTACCAAACCCTTAAGTCCAGGAGAATGGACCCATTGGAGTATTTTTGGTCCATGAAACTATGCCCTTTACTTTCTGTCCAGAATTGGTTTTCTCAAAAACTTGCACTAACAAGTTTCTGGTTTTGCCCAACTAACCTTGCCACCCCCTTTATCATCCAAAGAGACTATGATCTGGAGTTTTTGGCCACCCCAAGAGATGCCTAGATGACCATAGCATTCTGTCAAACACCTTGTGTGCATGGCCAGTTTTGGCTTAGTTTTTAGTTTGCATTGTGGACTTGATCCCCTGACCAAACCACCATGTTCACTAATCTCCTTGCAAACTCTAACCCGGACCTGTTAATCCCTACCCTCATCCAAGCCCTCTAGCACACGCTAGCATTACGTCGAGCACCTGGCGTGCGTGATCCGGGCGCGGCCAGAGCGCGCGTTTTGCACGTGCGTGCGCCCGAGTCGCCGCATCCCACTGCCGCCTCCCCGCGCCCGTTCTGGCCCCTTCCCGCTCCTAGCGAACACGCCCCGACTCCTCCCTCGCCGCAGAGCCGCCCTGGCCACTCCTGGCGCCCCACAGCACCACCACCGCAAGCCGCCACCGCCGCTCCGCCAGCTCTGCCATGGACGGCGCCGCCCGAGCCACTCCAGCCCGCCAGCTGCCCTTTGGAACAGCTCGAGCTCATCCACGAGCCCGTCCGCTAGCGCCCGTCGCCGCCACGTCGCCCTGCCAGCTACAGAACAGCGGTTCGCCGGCGTCCTTATCCACGGCCGCGGAACCGACCTAGTTACGCTATAAATGGAGACCCCCGAGCTCATCCAAACCCACAGGCAGCCTCAGGCCATCCCTCTAGAGCCCCCACGGCCAGCAATCGACGGCGGGAAGCCTTCTTCCTCGTCTCCGATCAGTTCAGCCGCCGCCACGCCCCGGTGCCGAACGTCGTGACCAGAGCCTCCCCCGTCCATCCAGTGCTTCCATCTCCCCCCTCGACCGTGCGGAGCCACCCAGCCTCTCAGCTTCGATCGGGAGCCACCATAGCCCAAGTCCCCAATCCTCCCGAAGCCACCGTCCGCCGCAAAGCTCGTCGCCGGCGACTCCCTTCGTCCCCGCCACCCTCTCGACCACTGGGAGGACCGTCCTGGACTGGCGGATCCATCCCTGCCCTCGGAACCCAGTGGGGAGCCGCCGTTCGTCGACGGCGATCGCCGGAACCCCGCCTTCGCTCGGACAGAGGAGGAAGAAGGAGCGGGCGACTGGTCAAACCTGACCAGTGGGCCCAAGGGACCCACTGTCAGTGACCCAGCACCGACCCGCGCCAGTTTAAGTGGAAGCGTGTTTCTCAAAGTACGCCTTTGCTAGAGGAAAACGTAAGTGCTGCCGAAACGTTTTCTTTTTCTGATTTTTATTAAAAACAAATTTTGACTAAACTTTGACTGGCTATAACTTTTAAATATAAGCCCAATTGACTTGATTCTTTTTCTGTTGTTCCTCAAATTCTGTCTAGTTTATTTTCATATTTATTTGAAAATTTTCCAAAACAACTTTTTGTACTGTTTTGAAACTATGTGTTAATTCAAAACTTTCTTAAAATAGGATTATGGAGAGAGAAGAAAACTTTCAAAAGTTTTGGAATGCACCCTACCTGTCCACAACTTGAAGGCAAGCATTCTGAACCCTAGCATAATATTTTTGTGTGTTGTTTGATGCGGTTACCACACCACCTTGACATGGAGCAATCGTTATTTTATGTGATGATATGATCATACGCATGAGTGCATAATGAAGATTCTTTGCTGTTGGAAATGGATATGCTTGTGATAGTAGTCACCCTCGTATGCCTTCATGCCTACCGAAAGGACGCCGGGAAAGTCTCTGTCTTGGGTAGACACGAGCTTGTCTCTACTTCCTCGTCGAGACGGTTGTGTCCGGTACGGCATAGTGAGGTATGATGAGTGGTGATTTTGTCTGTTGGTTGAAACATATTTGTTATGCTAACCAAGCAGGGAATACTTAAACCTCCTGAGTCGACTGTAGATCGAGTCTTGTTCCAGTAACCCCCATACTTGTTTCGTACTACCACTTGTCCCTGCCACAGGTAGGGTACGGTTCAGTAAGTTGTCAACCCCTTCCTAGCACACACCGTACAGAGAGGCCATGGTGGAAGATACCGGAGGCCTCCGGTAGGCATGCCACTTGGTCCGGGGGCATGGGTGTTTCCGGTTGGGACCGAGAGGGGGGCACCCCTTAGTAGCGCGCGGTATAAATTTGATCCCATGCTAATCGAGGTTGTAGCCTCCCCACTTAGAGTTTTGCTTAACAGGTGCCGTGGGTGATTCCAGACACCGGTAAGTTAAGCTGGTGTGTGCGGGTCAGGTGTGTTTTCAATCAAAAGACCGTAAATGGAATTAGTCCCGATGGACTAAAGGAATCCGTTACTCATGGGTAAAGAGTACACCCTCTGCAGAGGTCATATCTATTCGAATAGCCGTGTCCATGGTTAAGGACTACAGTCTGGGATGGGTCAGGTGTTGGTCTTAGTGTCGGTCTTCAGAGGAGAAACTACTAAACCAGTACATGGGTCATGACTTGTGACTTATGATGATTATGATTATTATTAATATTATGGACTAACAAATTATATTATTTGAATCATTGAGTATCCCTGGGACGGTTCTACCTCCTGGATATTCACTGTGATTATTCTTATATAAGCCCTTTATGTGGTGTCGCAGAGACGCCCGACTGTGGCATGCTGTTATTCATTTTGCCTTATAAGCCCTTTATGTGGTGTCGCACAGACGCCCGACTGTGGCATGCTTGTTATTTATTTCCCTTATAAGCCCTTTATGCGGTGTCGCACAGACGCCCGACTGTGGCATGCTTGTTATTTGAATTACTTATAAGCCCTTTCTGTGGTGTCGCTCAGACGCCCGACTGAGGCATGCTTTATATTACTACCCTTTCGAGGTGTCGCTTCAGACACCCGATCGGTGCACTTTATTCCTACTCTTTGATTTCATATCCATAGTTGACATGAATAACCTGCTTGCGTGCATCATGGATTTTTATTTTCGTAACTGATGTTGTGATCATCGAATAATTCGGAGCATGATTATCATTAGTTATATTATACCTGTGTTCATAATGTTTGCGAGTACATTCAAAGTACTCACTGGCTTGTCCCTGGCTATTGTCTTGGCCAGATTTTTTGCATGGAGAGGAGCCTTGCGATGACAGCCCCGGGACCTAAGCAATGGTGATAGCAGCCTCGCGAAGATAGGAGTTATCCTGGTCAGCTGTTCCTGTGGGAAACGGAGTCCCGTGGACACTGATGAACCTCAAACCGCTTCCGCCATCAACCACTAGAAACCATTTGTTGTACTCATAGGCCAGAATGGTCTTGTACTACTTATTTTGTATTTTTTTGCTTGGAATTTCTGTCAAGTTGGTGCCTCATCAGCTAACAGTAATCCTGGGGCTGGTGAGCACAAGGACCATTTTTGGGAAATTGATACCCCGAAAATCCGGTCCTGACAGATGTTTATGGGCTTTACTCTACACTTTTATATCATTTTTGGGACTAACCTACTAACCGGAGGCCCAGCCCGAATTGCTATTTTTTGCCTATTTCAGTGTTTCGAAGAAAAGGAATATCAAACGGAGTCCAAACGGAATGAAACCTTAGGGAGCGATCTTTTTGGAACAAACGTGATCCAGAGGACTTGGAGTGGAAGTCAAGAAACAAACGAGGCGGCCACGAGAGTGGAGGGTGCGCCCCCTGTCTCATGGGCCCCTCGAGCGTCCACCGACCTACTTCTTCCTCCTATATATACCCATGTACCCCGAAAACATCAGAAGCGACCACGAAAAACTATTTCCACCGCTGTAACCTTCTGTATCCGCGAGATCCCATCTTGGAGCCTTCACCGGCGCTCCGTCGGAGGGGGAATCGATCACGGAGGGCTTCTACATCAACACCATAGCCCTTCCGGTGAGTTGTGAGTAATTTACCACAGACCTTCGGGTCCATAGTTATTAGCTAGATGGCTTCTTCTCTCTCTTTGAATCTCAATACAAAGTTCTCCTCGATCTTCTTGGAGATCTATCCGATGTATCTCTTTTTGCGGTGTGTTTGTCGAGATCTGATGAATTGTGGGTTTATGATCAAGTTTATCTATGAGAAATATTTGAATCTCCTCTGAATTCTTTTATGTGTGATTAAGTTATCTTTGCAAGTCTCTTCGAATTATCAGTTTGGTTTGGCCTACTAGATTGATCTTTCTTGCAATGGGAGAAGTGCTTAGCTTTGGGTTCAATCTTGCGGTGTCCTTTCCCAGTGACAACAGGGGCAGCAAGGCACGTATTGTATTGTTGCCATCGAGGATAAAAAGATGGGGTTTATATCATATTGCATGAGTTTATCCCTCTACATCATGTCATCTTTCTTAATGCGTTACTCTGTTCTTTATGAACTTAATACTCTAGATGCATGCTGGATAGCGGTCGATGTGTGGAGTAATAGTAGTAGATGCAGGCAGGAGTCGGTCTACTTGTCACGGACGTGATGCCTATATACATGAACATGCCTAGATAACCCCATAATTATTCGCTTTTCTATCAATTGCTCGACAGTAATTTGTTCAGCCACCTGTCGGTGTACCAAAATAGGGGTTCTATTTCAGTACCCCTTACCCAGTGCACGGGCAGTCAGAGCCGTGCGGCCACGACCACACTAAGCAGGGCAAGGGAGAGGGTCGGAGCCACAAAATCAAACCAAAAAGCAACGCCAAGACTGAGGCCATAGAGAGCAGATGGATGAAGCAGGTTTCCCCGACAAGACCCTTGCCGGGGCAACCTCAGCAGCCCCGGCAAGACCCTTGCCGGGGCAGAACGTCCAACGCCAGTGGAGCGAGCCACCCTTGAGCCCACGGTTTCCAACACCATCAGCCACATTGGGCCAGGGCTCGGGAGGCACCTCCATGGTGGTATGCAGATCTTTGTGAAGACAAGAACAACACTCTTAATCAGAAGAGTGGAAGACGGCGAGCCTCGGCGAGATCCTTGCCGAGGAAACCCACAAGACCCCCGGCAAGATCCTTGCCGGGGATGACCGCAACACCACGGCAAGACCCTTGCCAGGGCCCCGGCAAGGCCGCAGCCAGGCCCGCACCCGCCAAGCTTTTCGCCACCAATCCCATGCAGCTGCCAGCCCACCAGCCGGGTAGGCACCTGCGTGTCAACGCAAGGCTCCTCCGCCAACTCAGCACGTGCCTACGTGGTGGCATGCAGGTCTTCGTGAAGGCTCCACCACCGCGCCACCTCAGCTGCTTGCCTGCCTACATGGCGCCACCACCTCGCTGGCCCAGACGCCTGTCAAGAAGAGGTAAAGCGGTGGTAAAGTGGAGGGGACACATCAGGGGCACATTAAATGCGTCTTGTCCCGTAATGGCTAGCGATAAGCTTAGCCACAGTACCCCGATGCCACCTCCTGGTGCCACTATGGCGATCCCTTCGCCTATAAAAGGAGACCCAGGGCATCCAGGAGAAGGATTCGGACTCTGGGACCAGTTACGCTCCTTGTAGCTAGTTCGAGAACCTCAAGAACACAAATATACACATCCAAGCAGGACTAGGGTATTACGCATCTCTGCGGCCCGAACCTGGGTAAACGATCCACGTGCTTGTACTGACTGCTGATCCTGGTCTCCTCACCACCCAGTGCCCCGCAACCGCAGAAGGGATTCTTGTGATCCCATAGGTGTCGTTACCCACCGGCATCTTTGGCGTGCCAGGTAGGGGGCGCAGTAGTGAGCATCTGGTTTTGCAGCCAGTGGCACTGTACTTCATCACCATGGCTCCCAAGAAGAAGATGACCACGGCGATCCGTTCGTCTGGTTCCGGACTGCCTGCACCGGTGCGGACCAGTAGCGGGCCAGTCGCGGAGAGAACCCGTGGCGCGGTCCGCGAGCATCCACTTCACCCTGGCAGTCCAGGCCTGGTGAGCGGCACCGCTCGTACGCCAGGCGACGAGCCGCGCGTCGCGAGCTCCAGAGACGGAGTTGGGCCCCCCGCAGGCGGCACGGGGCCCTCCAGGGGCGTCGTCGTGCCAACAGACGGTGGCGCGGCGACCTCTGAGACGCCAACACCGGCGCCTGCGGCGCGCTCTTCTCAGGTCGTGCGCGATGAGCAGCGCCACTCCGCTGGTGACCCTGGGCGCCGCCCTGGGAAGAGTCCCATGCGCCCTTCACATGATGAGGAAGGCCAGCATGCACGACGAGGTACTGGCGAAGGTGGCAGATGGCCGCAGGGCCATGATGGGGCTCCTTCTAACGCGGTTAGAAGTCGAAGCGCATCGCGGTCCACGCAGCTTTCGCCGCCACCCACGCCAGCAGAAGCCCTAGCCCGCGCGCAGCTGCTCCTCGACTTTCCTCCCGCTGCGGAGAAGTTCGATGAATGGAGGGCCGCCATCCGGAGCCTCGTCGGCATCGCTAACAATGACAAGTTGCAGCCCGCGGGGCCCGTAGGCCGTCGCTCCATCGAGCCACCGCATGCCAGCGGTGGACGGGCCAGAGGCGATGCGGCCACGGTGCACTCCCCTCCTCCATACCGGCCACCGCGGGTGTCGATGCATCGCGACGACGCTCGTGATGATATCTTTGTAGCGTCGTCCGACCCGCGAACCCGCCGCGACCAACGTCAAGGTCTTCGAGAGCGAGCTCATGAAGACGCTCGAAGCACCATCGAGCGCTGGCATGACGCGCGCCACCAGTCGGACAGACGGGCAGGGCCCATTATGGACCACCCAACACCGGGGGGCTATGGTGGCCTACCTTACGAGGTGGGTTGTCCGGCTTTCACCGTGAGCTGCGGCAGTTCCAGTGGCCCTCCCACCGCACGTTCAAGCCCGGCGTTGGCGAGAAGTACAACAGCAAGACTCGCCCGTCAGAGTTCCTCAGCATCTACACCATCACGATGCAAGCTGCTGGGGCCCGTGACGATAAGGTGGTTGCCAATTACTTTCCGTTGGCACTCAAGCCCAATGTTATGTCATGGTTGATGCACTTGCCGGTGGACTCCATTTCTTCTTGGGCGGATCTGTGTCATGAGTTTGTTGGCGCCTTTACCGGAGGCCACCAAGCTCACGGCCACGCGAGTGATTTGCATATCATTCCCGAGAAGGAAGGAGAAACCTTGTGCAAGTACATCCAAAGGTTCAGCCGAGTGCAATACAACATCCCCGACGTTCATCCAGCCGCCGTGATCAGTGCATTCCATCAGAATGTGCGCAATCGCAAGATGCGTGAGGAGCTGGCGATGAACAAGGTCAAGGATGTGGCCGAGCTTTATGTCCTGGCCGACCGGTGCGCTCGAGCTGAAGAGGGAAGGAAGTACCCCGGCGAAGACGCCGGCGTGGAAACCGACTCCACGGATGACACCGCCACCCCGGCGAAGAAGGGCCGGCGCCGTAACAGGAAGCACAAGGGCAAGACCGTGCTTGCCGTTGAGGGGTCCGACGACACCGGAGCCACCAAGAAGGTCAAGGCGAGCGACCCCGGCAAGGAGGTTGCCGGGTGTGCCGCTTGCCGGGCCTTGGCGGCTGCCGACAAGCCAGGGGGCTCCGACAAGAAGTATTTCAAGATCCACCGCACCAAGGGCCATGACCTCCAGAACAGCCAGCAAGTGGAGCTGCTCGCTGTGAAGCAGAAAGACGAATATGAGCGGCGGGATAAAGAGAAGGGCCAAGAGGGTGCCGAGGGATCCGGCAAGAAACGTGGCGGACAAGGAGGCCGCCGCGGCAAAGATAATCAGCAGGAGAGGCCCGCCCGGGGCCGCGACAAGGAGCAGCAAGACGATGATCATGATGAGGACGATGAGTCCGGTGACCACGAGTTCCAGAAAGCTACAGAGGTCATGTGCGTTGATGGTGGCGCCTCGCTGCATACATCCCACCACCAGCTCATGTAGTGGGCGCGTGAGATCTCAGCGATGGAGCTGTCGCTCAACACACGGAAGCCGCTGAAGTGGTCCAGCACGCCTATCATCTTCGACACCGAGGACCACCCTGACCGCACTACTGCGGTCGGGTGCCTGCCGTTGTTGGTCTCACCAACAATCCGCAACCTCAAGGTGACGAAGATGCTAGTTGACGGTGGGGCCGGTCTGAACTTGATCTCGCCTGTTGTAATCAAGAGGTTGCAGATCCCTGATGGAGACCTCGAGGATACGGGCACGTTCCAAGGGGTCAATCCGGGGAGGAGCCAGCCGAAGGGAAAGGTCACGCTGCCCATGATGTTCAGGGGCGAGTTGAACTACAGGACGGAGAGGATTGTCTTTGATGTAACCGAGATCCCCTTGCCCTACAACGGGATCCTCGGCCGCCCGACACTAGCCAAGTTCATGGCGGCTTCTCACTATGCTACAACACGCTGAAGATGCCCGGGCCGATGAACATCATCACCGTCCCCTCCGACAAGAAAGATGCGTTGATTTGCGCCGACCAACTCTACCGGGAAGCAGTTGCAGCAGCTGCCGCCAAGGCACTTGCTCCTGCCGCTGGAACCCGGGAGGGAAGAAGAAGACCGGCGAGACCTCTTGCACCCACTCCGGCAAGCGCACCTCTTCGGAGTGTTGCGCTCCCGTTGAGGACGTGTCGGAGAGCTCCACCGGCAAGAGCAAGAAGTCCATAGCTGCACCACCAGAGAGCAAGAATGTGTCCGTCAAGGAGGACGGCACGGGGGGAGCTTTTACCATAAGCTCCACCCCCGACAGCAAATAGGAAAGCAAGCTCGTCACTTTCCTGCGGGCGAATGTCGATGTGTTTGCATGGCAAGCCTCCGACATCCCCGGCGTTCCCAGGGAAGTGATTGAGCACCATCTTGCTATCTGTCCTCATGCACGGCCCGTCAAGCAAAAGGTCAGGAAGCAAGCTCTGGAGAGGCAGGAGTTCATCACAGAGGAGATCAGGAAACTAGAGGCGGTAGGCTTGGTAAGGGGGGTGCTCCATCCGACGTGGTTGGCCAATCCGGTAGTGGTGCGCAAGGAAAACGGGAAGTGGAGACTGCGTATTGATAACACGGACATCAACAAAGCTTGTCCAAAGGATCCCTTCCCGTTACCATGCATCGACCAGATTGTTGACTCCACAGCCGGATGTGACCTATTATCATTCCTCGACGCCTACTCAGGGTACCACCAGATCTTCATGACAAAATAAGACGAGGAGAAGACAACATTCATCACCCCATGTGGTACGTATTGCTTTTTACGGATGCCTTTCGGGTTGAAGAGTGCTGGCTCAACCTTTGCAAGAGCCGTTCAAATTGGTTTTGAGCCCCAGCTGCATAGAAATATGGAAGCTTATATGGATGACATAGTGGTCAAAACCAAGGACAAAGCAACACTTGTGCAAGATCTGGAGGAAACATTTGCAAACCTGCGGAAGATCAACCTCAAGCTGAACCCTGAGAAGTGTGTCTTCAGTGTCCCATCCGGCAAGCTTCTTGGGTTCTTTGTGTCGTAGCGCGGGATTGAGGCAAACCCAGATAAGATCAAGGCCATCGAGCAGATTGAGGCACCCAAGCGAATCAAAGACGTGCGTCGGCTCACTGGCTGCGTTGCCGCCATGAGAAGATTCATCTCCATGTCCGTGGAGCGTGCCCTTCCCTTTTTCAAGATCTTGAAGAAGACGGGCCCAATGGAGTGGACCCCGGAGGCCGAGGCAACGCTGCAGGATTTGAAGAGGTACCTCTCCTCTACCCCCGTGCTGGTTGTGCCCAAACCACAAGAACCGTTGC
Source organism: Triticum aestivum (assembly GCF_018294505.1). Lineage (NCBI taxonomy): Eukaryota > Viridiplantae > Streptophyta > Magnoliopsida > Poales > Poaceae > Triticum > Triticum aestivum. The sequence continues at coordinate 67,102,571 of NC_057799.1, read as the reverse complement.
TGCTGTACCTAGCGGCAACGAATCAGGTGGTTAGCGTCGCACTGGGGGCGCAGAGAGAGGTCGACGAAGAGGCAGCATCAGCGGTAGAGTCAGCGGATGGCGAGCGGGAACCCTCCCCGGCAGGGCTCGGTCCCGGCAAGACTTAGTCCCCGGCATAGGCTGAGACCAGTGCGACAGGGCCCGCGCGACTAGGTGAAGTGGCGCAGAAGAAGAAAATGGTGCAGCACCCAGTTTACTTCGTCAGCTCCCTTTTGCAAGGGGCTAGGTCGAGGTACTCGGGTGTGCAAAAATTGCTCTTCGGCCTCCTTATGGCCTCGAGGAAGCTGCATCATTACTTCCAAGCGCACGAGATCACCGTGGTCACCCGCCTCCCGTTGCAACGGATACTACATAACCCAGATGCAACGGGAAAGATCGTGGAACGGGCCCTGAGCTGTCAAGTTTTGGTTTGAAGTTCAAAACCACCTCGACGATTCAGAGCAGAGTCTTGGCGGAGTTCGTTGCAGAATGGACCTCGACGCCTGACGAAGAGGTACAGGAGACCGCTCTCCCCGGCAAGGAAACGAGCCGCAACTAGATCATGTACTTTGATGGAGCTTTTTCGCTGCAAGGCGCCGGCGCTGGCGTGCTGCTTGTCGCACCCACAGGAGAGCACCTCAAGTATGTCGTCCAAATGCACTTTCCCCGGCAGATCAATAAAGATTACCAAAGTCCGTTGATGGAGGCTTACGTGGATGAAGTGAGAAAGCTGGAGGAGCGCTTTGACGGTATACAAGCAGAGCATGTCCCTCGGGCGGAGAATGACATCGCCGACTACCTGTCAAAGCGTGCTGCCCTCAAGCTACCTGTGGAACCAGGTACTTTTGTGCTTCAGTTAACTCAGCCGTCTGTTGAACCATCAACCGGGCAGAACAAGCGGAGGAAGCTAGGCCCCGGAAAGTACTTCCCCATAGAGCTCCCCGGAGCCACTGGCGAAGATGTTGCCGTGGATGCCGATCCTGCCACGGGGCAACCGACTCCGGCAGGGCCTCAGGCCATGGCCGTAGAGGCAGCCGCTCCCGCGGCAGAAGAGATGCCTTTGGTCCTTGCCGTCGAGCCACAGGCTCCGGCATGGTCATAGCACACCGTCCGATTCCTCCAAGTAGGAGAGCTTCCTGAGGAGCAGGAAGAGGCAGAGAGAGTGGCCCGCCGGTCTGCTCTATACCAATTCGTTGACAACATCTTGTACAGAAAAAGGCCGAACGGGGTGAAATTGAAGTGCATCTCCCGGGAGGAAGGACTAGAGCTGTTGGCAGAGATACATGGAGGCATATGTGGCTCCCACATAGGGTCGAGGGCCCTTGCTGGCAAGGCTTTCCGGCAAGGTTTCTTCTGGCCCACTGCCCTCAAGGATGTGACGGCACTAGTAACCAAGTGTGAAGCGTGCCAGTTCCATTCGAAGAAGCTTCATCAACCAGCTCAAGCCCTTCAAACCATCCCTCTCTCCTGGCCCTTCTCGGTCTGGGGGCTCGACATATTGGGCCCTTTCCCCCGTGCCGTCGGGGGATTTGAGTACTTGTACGTTGCAATCGACAAGTTCACAAAGTGGCCAGAAGTGGAAGCGGTGAGGAAGGTGACAGCGCAGTCAGCCATAAAGTTCTTCAAAGGGCTAGTTTGCCATTTTGGTGTACCCAACAGGATCATCACCGATAACGACACACAGTTCACAAGCCACGCCTTCATGCAGTACATTGAGGATCTCGGCAGCAAGGTCTGTTTTGCTTCCGTGGCACACCCACGGAGCAACGGCCAAGCAGAGAAAGCGAATGCTGAAGTCCTGCGAGGCTTAAGGATGAAGACTTTCGACAGGCTGCACAAAGAGTGGAAGGCGCTGGATTGACGAGCTGCCGGTAGTTCTTTGGTCGATCAGAACGACACCAAATCGAGCCACCGGCCAGACACCCTTTGCCCTGGTCTACGGGGTAGAAGCAGTTCTCCCCACGGAACTCATATACGGGTCACCTCGAGTGCTCGCTTATGATGAGCTTGAGCAAGAGCGATTGCGGCAAGATGACGCAATGTTCCTTGAGGAAGATCATCTCCGGGCGGCTGTGAGAGCAGCACGCTACCAGCAAGCCTTGCTCCGCTACCATAGCCGCAAGGTTCATGCCCGGAGCTTTGAGGAAGGCGACCTTGTTCTTCGGCACGTTCAGTCGGCCAAGAATTCCAACAAGTTGACGCCGAAGTGGGAAGGCCCTTATCGGGAAACACGAGTCACCAGGCCCGGCGCAGTCCGCCTGGAGACCAAAGATGCCATTCCAGTGAGCAACTCTTGGAATATTGAGCATCTTTGCAAGTTTTACCCATAAGGCGCGGCTGCCGGGCCTCCCGGCAAGCCACCTTTTGTACAAGCCTTGCCGGCAAGGCATGTAACCCTTTGTGCAAAGCCAGGCGCAGACCCTCAGCGTAAATAAATGAAGCGCTGGCGCCCTAAGTTATAGCATGCATGCTAGGTCGAGTCTCTTCCTCGGTTAGGTTTGATAGTGCTTAGAGGCGGCTAACCCCTAGCTTAGAGGTCGAGTGCGCGTCTCTCTGTTCTTTTCTGTCCTCTTTGGTTTGCAGGGCACATGAGCACTTCTGCTGAGCTATTTGGAAGAACGGGAACGGACCGGCGTCCCGACCCCGGCAAACCAAAGCTGCCGGGGGCTGCAAGTACAAGGATCCAACCACGGAAAGCCAAGGTTCCCGGGGGCTGCAGATCTAGATATGTCTTTTATCCTCTGTCATGCATTTCGGTATGGAACTGGGATATATGAAACCTCATTTTATTTCTAGGCTACCGTGCTCCCCTTTTCTATACCCAAGGATTATCTCCTGGGTCCGGATTTGGTTGTAGTCGTGGCAGGCAGGAAATGGAACGAGGAGCCTAAGCCCGCTTCCTCCCTGCCTCTGCCAAGGGCGCGAGAATGGTCGAGCGAAGTGAAGGGATGGCTGTCAGTGTCAAAACCGGCGGATCTCGGGTAGGGGGTCCCGATATGTGCGTCAAGGCCGATGGTAACAGGAAATGAGGGACACAATGTTTACCCAGGTTCGGCCCTCTTGATGGAGGTAAAACCCTACGTCCTGCTTGATTAATATTGAAGATATGGGTAGTACAAGAGTAGATCTACCACGAGATCGTAGAGGCTAAACCCTAATAGCTAGCCTATGATGGTATGATTGTAATTGTGATCGGCCTTCTAAGGACCAACCTCTCCGGTTTACATAGACACCGGAGAGGGCTAGGGTTACATGGAGTCGGTTACAAGGAAGGAAACATAATATCGGATCGCCAAGCTTGCCTTCCACGCCAAGGAGAGTCCCATCCAGACACGGGCCGAAGTCTTGAGTCTTGTATCTTCACGCTTTAATAGTCCGGACGATGTATACAGTCCGGCTGTCCGGATACCCCCTTATCCAGGACTCCCTCTGTAGCCCCTGAACCAGGCTTCAATGACGATGAGTCCGGCGCGCAGTCTTGTCTTCAGCATTGCAAGGCGGGTTCCTCCTCCGAATACTCCAAATTTCCCGTTATGACGAATAGCGTCTGGCATCCCATCAATGTTGTACTCCTCGGCTCCAGCATCTCAATAATGACCATCTCCACGCGTCGAGCGAATGCGAAGAGTCGAGTTATTTTTGCACCTGCCATCTTCAATCCTCCAGGCTGACCGTCTATTTGAAGGGACGGGGATTTAGAGATCCAAACCTCACTCTCCCTCCCTGAGCTAGCATCCAACAGAGCGCTCCGCAAAAAGCCATTCTCACATGGCCGGCCGTCGCAGCTCTTCAGCTCGCCCTCCTTGTTCTAAGTCGGGGGATTGGGGAGAGTGTTCAGTCCCTCATAGCCGTTTAATAGAGCTACAAACCCAAGGGTTTCTCCCTCCGGCGTTCATGGTCCCGGTCCGAGCTGGAATTGCCGCTTACGATGGAGGGGAACAAGCGGAGGGATCTCCAAATCCGTCTCCAGAGGAGCGTATATGCCTCATCCCACATCTGTTGAGGGGCGTCGGGTTTCCCGTCCATCCGTTTCTTCGTGGACTCCTGGAGTTCTATGGCCTCAAGTTGCACAACCTCACTCCTGCCTCTATTCTGCATATAGCGGGGTATGTCGCCCTTTGCGAGTTATTTTTAGGTTGCGAACCACACTTCGGATTATGGAGGAAGCTGTTCTGCCTTGTCCCCCGCACCCAGGGAGAATCCCTATGTCAAGTGGGCGGGGCCGAAGTATGGCACATTGCCGAGACCGGATACCTGTCCGGCACTCCAAAGAAGGCACCAGAAAACTGGTCTTCAGAGTGGTTTTATATCAATGACGTTCCCCTTCCGGATCCAGTCCGGACCGGCCTCCCCGAGTTCAGTATCGCCCCGCCGAGGGCACGCCTCAGCTGGCGTCCCCGGGGCCCTCAAGAAGAGGATACGAGGGAAATACACTTCCTGATGAGCAGTCGGATTGACGACAGTCGAAGTTATGGCAATATGCATAAGGCGGGGAGTGCAACCGCTTCAATATCGGGGGAAGCCCATGTGGCATTTCAACGGGGAAGACGATGCCACCCGCTGCGGCCGTAAGGGTCTGGACTCCGCCACTGCTTTGGCAAGGATATTGTCCGATTTATACTAAGGGGAAGAAGAGGAATTCCTCCGCATCAAAATACGGGACGGATTCTCCATGTACAACCCCCCAGAGTGGGTAAGTCGTCATTTCTTTCCCTGTTTCACTTACTTTTAGCGTTCTTCCGCTAGGATTGCCTGCATCGATGTTTCCGAGCAGGAACTAAGGAGGGTCGTAGAAGGAATCTTCAGCCCCTCCCCACAACCAGAGGACCCTGGAAGGGCCCTAGATCCAGGTCTCAAAGGAGATCTGGATATCACCGTGGAGCTTGTCGACGGGGTATTTTATCAAGCGAGCTGGGGTGGTACCTTGGTGGCCCTTACGGCTGACCATCCCGGACTGCTCCCTGCGTTGCGCGTAAGCCTGAACTTAAAAACCCGATCCTCCGAAGAGGACTCCCCTCAGGTATTATGATTCACCCTTGAGGTGTCGCGCTGTTTGCAGAGGCGACGGCCGGAGCGCGGGGCCGAGCCCCTGGGGACTCGTCAACCACAGGCGTCCGGATCGGGCAGGCTCAAAAGAAAGGCGGTGAGGGTGGACACACCGCTGCAGAGGTAAAGTAATAACCTGTCTTGCAATTATAGTATTTGAAATATGACAGCGCCCTTCGTGTCTGGCAGGAAGAGGAGTAGCCGGACTATATCCGGGGATCCCACCAATCACGCTTCCACCAGCCATGTTCCAGAACCGGCTCCAAGGGCGGAAGCGGACACGGGGCCCGTAACGCATAGTTCTCTGACAGAGGATGCAGATATGTGTTCGGCCACGAACTCCAAAGTGGAGAGAGCCATGCATCACCGACGCCGGAGGGCCGTGCTTTGGCACAACATCTTTTCCGAAGAGGCGTTTAATGCCTTCAATTCGGCAGATGCGTACATCCGAGCTGCTCAAGGCGGGATTGCCCAAGCGACGAACCAGTATACCAAAGATATACGGGTAAGAAATTTTGATAAGTATATATAGCAGTAGCCCCTGAGACTTGAAATAGTTGGAACAACTGTTTGAAGGATCAACCTATACACAGGTGCTCGTGGATAAGAATGAACAATTGGCTCGGGAGCTGGAGGAATGTAAGTCCCAGCTGAGGGACGCGGTTACCAAATTAGAGGAATCCCAGAAGGCCTCCCTTGGTAACATTTATCTCAATTGTACGAGGATGCACCAGTTAGTAAATGGCTGGTATGACTAGTCTAACAGAAAATTCTGCACACGATCCCGGGGTGAATCCGGAGGGCGTAACGGATCACGACTCGCATCTTAAAAGGCAGCTAAAGGCTGGCGAGCGCATCCTTACGCAAGTGAGGCAAGAGAAGAACAATCTTCAAGATGCCAATATTCGGCTGGACGTAGAATTAAAAGACGTCCGCGCTCAACTGGCGGACTCCGTGAAGGAGAACCAAAGGCTGCGATGTGGCATTTATGGTGAGTGCCCTGACGAACTGTATGATAGTTCGGCGAGGAAGTATATTGAAAGGCTTTTGCTTGCAGGGATGTTAACGGGTCGCCCTGAAGAGGAAATGCCCTCATCTGCAAGTGATGTACTGCAAGAAATGTCACAATTGCACGAGCGAGCTCGGCGGGTGATGAATGGCATTGCTCAGGCCTTGTGGCCATCAAGCCTCCTGCCAAATGGCATGGGGGAACTTGTGGACCTGCTTCAAGGAGCCCGGCGGCGCTTCCGACTGTGGAAGATATCAGCGTGCCGGCAAGGTGCCAGAGAAGCTCGGGCAATGGTGAAGACGCGCTACACCAAGTTGGACCCGAACCATATGGCCGAAGTAGGACCGGCGGGGCCCGATGGGCAAGAAATTCCCGTAAATCTGGTATATGACCAGGTAGCGTTAGCCGCTAAATATTCTCAACAGGATTGTAAGCTAGATAGTCTGTTGGATGGTATAGAGGAAGAATACAGTCAGTCCAAGTGACTGTGTAATGTAATGGGCGTAAGAAGCCCCTAGCCGGATTAAAATCATTTGTCATGGCGGACCTTTTCGCTTCAGCCCTCGGATCCTATAGTCCGGGGTGTGTCCGAATACCCGCTCAGTTATACAAAACCGGGGTATGCGTGGAGACCAGGTGTAGGGGTCATAAGTGCTTGAACAGACAAGTACCCAACTAGTTATGTTATATTACATGGATAGTAAGAAACATCTTCTAGGGAGAATAGTTCCGTTAGGGGTTCCTTTCCCTAGGTACGCATGCGGCAATGCGCATGCCCGTACTGCGAACGATGGCGCAGGATAAAAAACTTCTGGGGATTTACATTGTAATAAATGAATACATCTTTTGTTCACCGATCGAATATTCTCTTAAGGAAACTAGCTTTCGGCTTCACCCAGTCTGAGGTACACATCCGGCTGAACCGGCAGTAACAATCACAGAGGTGCTCCCCTTATGCCCTAGCCGAATTAACGGGAACGTAGGGCATAAATACAAGAGCCAGGCAACCCAGCTTGGCCACATCTTAAGTCATATCGATGCATATAATGGTGAAGAAAAGGCACATATGACAAAGACACTCATATGCGATGGGCAAAAAGCCAGTTGAGTAATTATTTTTAGCTTCCGTATAGGAAGCCCCCAGGTATTGCTTACACACATAGTGAGGCCGGAGTAATCCGGAAGTCCGCACTGTATGAAATACTTTGTGTGAAGAGAAAAAAGGTCGAGAAAGGAAAATGGGGTGGAGCATAAGTAAAAAAAAGAAAAGAGGGAGCAAGGAGACGAACACTGAGTTCGGCGTTACGCGTAGAATCTCCGGAGTCTGGCCGCGTTCCATGGGTTCGGCTCGAGTCTGTTATCGGATGCATTACGTAAGCGGTACGCTCCTCCGGTGAGAACTTTGTCAATGACGAAGGGACCTTCCCACTTGGGTTTAAGTTTGTCCTTCTTCTTCTCCGGTAGGCGTAGGACGAGCTCGCCAATATTGTAAGTTTTGGCCCGCACTTCTCTACTTTGATATCGTCGAGCCTGCTGCTGATAGAATGCGGAACGAGCCTTTGCGACAGCGCGCTCCTCTTCCAAGGCATCCAAATTATCCTGCCGATCTAACTCGGCTTCCTTCTCTTCGTACATGCGTACGCGTGGCGAATCATGTATTATGTAGCAGGGTAGTACTGCTTCCGCCCCGTACACCCTGAAAAATGGTGTATATCCGGTGGTGCGATTCGGTGTGGTCCGCAGCCCCCGGAGTACGGAGTCGAGCTCCTCGACCCAGTGCGTATCTGACTCTGTCAAAGATCGCACTAGTCTGGGTTTGATGCCGCTCATGATGAGACCGTTTGCCCGTTCGACCTAGCCATTTGTTTGGGGATGGTAGACGGAAGCGTAGTCGAGCTTAATGCCCATTTTGGTGCACCAAGTTTTCACTTCATTGGCTGTGAAATTTGAGCCATTATCAGTGATGATGCTGTGGGGGACACCGTATCGGTGTATGACCCCGGATATGAAGTCTATCACTGGTCCGGATTCGGCCGTTTTGACTGGTTTGGCTTCTATCCATTTGGTGAACTTGTCCACCATGACTAATAAGTATTTTTTCTTATGGCTTCCCCTTTAAGGGGGCCGACCATATCCAGCCCCCAGACCGTGAAGGGCCATGTTATGGGGATCGTTTGGAGAGCGGTAGGGGCATATGACTCTGATTGGCGAGAAGTTGGCAACCGATGCAATGTTGAACAAGGTCTTGTGCGTCTGCTCGGGCCGTTGGCCAATAAAAGCCTGCATGGAATGCCTTGCTAACCAGCGCTCGGGCCGCAGCGTGGTGTCCGCCCAGTCCGGCATGGATTGCAGCCAAGAGTTGCCGCCCTTCTTCTTCGGAGATGCACCTTTGGAGCACTCCGGTCGCGCTTTTCTTATAGAGTTCCCCTTCATGGACTTTGTAAGCTTTGGAACGCCGTACAATGCAGCGTGCTTCATTTTGGTCTTCGGGGAGTTCCTGCCTATTTAGGTAGGCCAAGAAAGGCTCAGTCCACGGGGCGATGACGGCCATGATTTCGTGGGCTGAAGATGTTACTTCGGTGGCAGAGCCTCCGATTGTGTCTGATGGTTCGGAATCTGGGGGTGTGTTCGGGTCCGTGCTGGTATTGCCGGACTCCCCTTCCCATACTACGGATGGCTTGAACAACCTTTCCAGAAATATGTTAGGTGGGACGGGGTCGCGTTTAGCGCCGATGCGGGCGAGGACATCCGCCGCTTGGTTGTTTTCTCGGGCCACATGGTGGAATTCGAGCCCCTCGAACCGAGCTGATATTTTGAGGACGGCAGTACGATAGGCTGCCATTTTCGGATCCTTGGCATCAAAGTCTCCATTTATCTGTGATATTGCGAGGTTCGAATCCCCGTGCACCTCTAGGCGTTGGATGCCCATAGAGACTGCCATCCGAAGACCATGCAACAGAGCCTCGTATTCGGCTGCATTGTTGGAGTCTGTGTATAATATTTGGAGGACGTACTGGACCGTGTCTCCGGTGGGAGATGTCAGGACTACACCTGCTCCCAATCCGTCTAGCATTTTAGAGCCGTCGAAGTGCATGATCTAGTTGGAGTACGCGCCGTACTCTTTAGGGAGTTCGGCTTCCGTCCATTCGGCGACAAAGTCCGCCAGTACTTGCGACTTGATGGCCCGCCGTGGTTTGTATATTATGTCGAATGGAAGGAGCTCGATAGCCCATTTAGTAATCCGGCCCGTAGCATCGCGGTTATTTATTATGTCATTGAGTGGTACTTCGGAGGCTACTATAATCGAACACTCTTGAAAGTAGTGTCGCAACTTCCGGGATGCCATGAAGACCGCGTATGCTATTTTTTGAGAGTGTGGGTATCGGGATTTGCATGGAGTGAGGACCGTGGATACGTAATAAACCGGCTTCTGGAGCGGGAATTTGTATCCGTCCACCTCTCGTTCGACGATGAGTACTGCGCTTACAACTTGATGTGTCGTGGCTATGTATAATAGCATAGTCTCGCTGGTATTTGGCGCGGTTAGGACTGGGTTACTGGCCAGTAAGGTCTTTATTTCATCGAGTCCGGCCGCGGCTGCGTCCGTCCACACGAAGTGTTCGGTGCGCCGAAGGAGGCGGTAAAGGGGTAATGCCTTTTCTCCTAACCTGGAGATAAAGCGGCTCAAAGCGGCCACGCATCCCGCTAGTTTCTCTATGTGCTTGAGGTCTGTTGGTATAGCCAACTGTGACAGCGCTCGGATTTTTGCCGGATTCGCTTCAATTCCTCTATTGGAAACAATGAAGCCCAGCAGTTTCCCCGAGGGGACGCCGAAGACGTATTTTTCCGGATTCAACTTGATGTCATATGTTCGGAGGTTATCAAATGTAAGCCTCAAGTCGTCTATTAGAGTTTCGACGTGTCTAGTTTTTACGACCACGTCGTCGACATATGCCTCCACTGTTTTGCTGATTTGTTTTTCCAGGCATGTTTGAATCATGCGTTGATAGGTTGCGCCGGCATTCTTGAGCCTGAAAGGCATAGTGTTGAAGCAAAAAGGGCCATATGGCGTTATGAAAGCTGTTGCAGCTTGGTCAGACTCTGCCATCTTTATTTGATGGTATCCAGAGTATGCGTCGAGAAAACACAGCGAGTCGTGTATAGCTGTGGCATCGATGATTTGGTCGATGCGAGGGAGGGGAAGGGATCCTTGGGGCAAGCCTTGTTGAGGTCTTTGAAGTCGACGCATAGGCGCCAGGATTTGTCCTTCTTTGGTACCATTACCAAATTTGCCAGCCAATCCGGGTGTTTAATATCTCTGATGAACCCGGCCTCGAGTAGCTTAGCTAACTCCTCCCCCATTGCTTGTCGTTTGGGCTCTGAGAACCGCCTTAGGGCCTGTTTGACAGGTTTATATCCATTTAGTATATTAAGGCGATGCTCGGCCAATCTATGCGGGATGCCCGGCATGTCCGACGGGTGCCAGGCGAAAATGTCCCAATTCTCGTGTAAAAAGTCTCGTAGTGCGGCGTCCATTGCGGGGCTCAACTGTGTCCCGATGGAATCTGTCTTCATGGGGTCCGTTGGATGGACTTCGAATTTGACTATTTCGTCTGCGGGTTTAAATGAGGTGGACTTGGGTCGCTTGTCGAGTATCACGTCGTTCCTGTCCATGGTGGCCCGCAGCGTTGTTAGTTCTCCGGCCGCTAGGGCTTCGGATAATGCCTCCAGGGCCAGTGCTGCGGTATTGTTTTCGGCGCGGAGTGCGACGTCCGGATCACTGGCTAGAGTGATGATTCCATTGGGCCTGGGCATTTTAAGCTTCATGTACCCGTAATGGGGTATGGCTTGAAAGCTTGTAAACGCGTCCCGCCCTAAAAGGGCGTGGTATCCGCTGCTAAAAGGGGGCACTTGGAATGTGATCTCTTCGGACCTGTAATTGTCCGGGGTGCCGAATACCACATCAAGTGTGATTTTTCCCGCACACCTCGCTTCCCGACTAGGGATGATTCCCCTGAAGGTGGTGCCGCTTTGTTCAATGCGGCTTTTATCAATTCCCATCTTGTTGAGCCTTTCTTCATAGATCAAGTTTAATCTGCTTCCGCCGTCCATGAGTACTTTAGTGAGCCAGAAGCCATCCACGATTGGGCTAAGGACCAGAGCGGCCGGTGCCCGGACAGTCCGGAATCGAGGTTCGTCACTGGCATTGAAAGTTATAGCAGTGTCGTTCCAGGGGTTTATCTTTGCCATATGGCAAATTTCAGCAGAGCTTCGATGAGCCCGCTTGCGCCTATTGTTCGAGGCGAAAGTCTCGAAGACTGTTAATACCGCATTGTGTTCGTTGGCGGGATGTTGTTCTGCTTTATGGCTTGCAAGAAGATCCTCGCCGCTTTTTGCGACCTGCCGGAGTATCCAACATGCTCTAAGGCTATGAGTTGGTGTCGTGCCCGGAGCACTGTGGAGTTTACATGGCCCATTGAGCCTTTCTTCCAATACGGTTCCCTGCCCCGAGATATGTTTTGGTTTCTTGGGGCGGGATCGGGCGACTTACGAGAGTTCGCCCATTTAGTTCGGACAAAGGTCTTCGTGAGAGCCGTACTCTCCCAAAATTCTGTTTGGGTTTTCCAGGCGCTTTCGATCGCGCAATACTTCCGTACTATGAGTGTCAGATCCGCAAAGTGTACTATGTCACGGCGGTTTATAGCATTAAGGAGTCCTTTGTCCGTGCAGTTTTTGCAGAAGAGTAAGACTACGTCCTCCTCGTGGCAGTCCTTGACCCTGTTAAGCGCAAGGAGGAATCTGGCCCTGTAGTGATGTATAGTCTCCTGGGGCTCTTGCCTGATGCGGGAGAGACGGTTTAAGACCTGACACCCAGGGGCGTGGGAAGTCCCGAGCCTGACGGTTCGGGCTCCGGAGTGCCGCCCAATTTCTTTGGCCCAATGCCCGGTTCCAAGTCCGGGACCTGGGTCATTCCTTCCTTTGAGCACGTATTCGGCTCAGGGAGTTCGGTGATTCGGACATAGCTCGTCCTCAAAGTCGAGGGGCGGTCCATGTGCGGTTCCTCCACTACTGCCATCTCGTGGGTGGCCGGCGGGGATCTGATATCCCTTTGATCGGGTTTAAGCCCGATCCGGTCATAGTCTGTAGCGGCTCCCAGAGCGGCGATGCGATCCAAGAGCTCATTAAGGGAGGAGAGCTCCATTGGATTCATATGTTCGGCGAGTTCTGAACTGACGTGAAGGTTATGATTGATGACTCGAGAGGTCATCGTCGGCTCTACCGCTGATGGGGCGGCCATGATGAAGCCGCCGAATCGGAGAGTTTGGCCTACAGCCAGAGCTCCCCCCCCCCAGGTGATGTCGTCTTTGACGACGAGACGAGCCATCGGGCCTTATGGCGACGACACAGAGGAACTCTCAATGAAAGCACCAATGTCGCTGTCAAAACCGGCGGATCTCGGGTAGGGGGTCCCGATCTGTGCGTCAAGGCCGATGGTAACAGGAAACGAGGGACACAATGTTTACCCAGGTTCGGGCCCTCTTGATGGAGGTAAAACCCTACGTCCTGCTTGATTAATATTGAAGATATGGGTAGTACAAGAGTAGATCTACCACGAGATCATAGAGGCTAAACGCTAAGAGATAGCCTATGATGGTATGATTGTAATTGTGATCGGCCTTCTAAGGACCAACCTCTCCGGTTTATATAGACACCGGAGAGGGCTAGGGTTTACATGGAGTCGGTTACAAGGAAGGAAACATAATATCGGATCGCCAAGCTTGCCTTCCACGCCAAGGAGAGCCCCATCCGAACACGGGCCGAAGTCTTGAGTCTTGTATCTTCAAGCTTTAATAGTCCGGACGATGTATACAGTCCGGCTGTCTGGATACCCCCTTATCCAGGACTCCCTCAACGGCAAGGCCTGTTGCTGGGCGAAAAACGTTTACCTGAAATAATAACAAGGATTCGCTCCTTGTCGCGGGCTTCACCCACGAACGAAAAACCCGGCAAACATCCCTTTTTCATTAAAAACATACCATACAGGTACAGTTCATATGGAATGAAAAACATGAGCAAGGGGGATTACAAGCTTTAAATTCTACTAATGCCCGCAGGCTTACAAGTTGAAAAAAGATAAGGTGCCCATAATCCCTTTCTTGTCCCTCTCCTCAGGAGGCAAGTCAAGGAAGCGAAAAGGGGCAAAAGGGGCGCCTAGGCGAGCTACGAGCAGCAGAAAGCACCAAGAGAACGTCTCGGTGGCCGTCCAAAGGCTGGCTGGTGATGACGGTGCCAGGGGAAGAGCTGGAAGACGAGGCGGCAGGACGTCAATACGCGATGAAGGCGTCGGTGCCTGCGTACTCTGACTTGACGGTGTCGCCGCCCACCCTCTTCCTCTTCCGCAGCCTCCCAACACCAGCCGCCCAAGGAGACGACCCCGAGAAGTTCAAGGAGCTGGCCCCTCCCCCGACAAATCCCGCCGGAGGAGCGGCCAGGTGCACATGCTGCTGCTGCCACACCCACCCAGGCACAGGGCATCCAACGCCTAGTCGGACTCGTCCCGTCTTCTGCCCCGTTGTCCTCCTCGTCACTCTCGCTCGAGGAAGAGTCTTCGCCATCAGAGGAGCTCTCCACGCAGCACCTTACGCGAGTCCCGAAGTGCCCAAAGGCCTTGACGGAGAGGAGGCCGCCCTCCATTAACTTGAAATGGAGAGTGAGCCCCTCTGTCAGGCTGTGGATGCGAGCAAAGGTCTTCCACCCTCGGCAAAGATACATGACGTGAGGGGCGGGGAACTCGACGTCGGCCCCTCATATGCAGCCGCAGTGCCTGCGGCGGGTGCAGCTCCATCTCCCGCACAAATGGGGTTGGGAGATGAAGACGACGGCACAGCGGCTGGCGCAGCCTGAGGAAGAACTCATGGGGGTTGTCCCCGACGTGGCCCTCCACCGGGGAAGGGGCCGCTGGCGGAGGTGAGGCCGATGCGCCACCCCGTCCTCCTCTTCCCCGAGCACCGCGACGGCCTCGAGCTTGCCCCCTCCCCCTTCCTCTAACGGCTGGCTCTGCCGCCACGAGCTCTTGGGGAGAAGCGACGCGTTGTCTAGCCGAGACCCTCGCCGCCACCGATGAAGCATTGCCACGCCCCCTCGCCATGACAGAAGGAAGGAAAGAGCAGGAATGGAGAGAAGCATGTGACGAAGGATTGAGAGGCCTCGTTCATCCTGCTCCCCTCTTTATAAAGAGGCGGGGGCGGGGCTCGGCCACCCCTTTCGGCCAATCCGGCTCATTGAAGTGACAACGGGCGGGGTCGTCGACCGCCCTCCCCGCCCAATTGAAGGCGTGTGGGAAACGACCCACGCACGTGTAACTTCCCGTATCCCACGCGCCTGCCATTCGCTCTGCATGCAGCGAACATGGCGCAAGAGACGGACGTAATGGGACGTGTGGATCAACGGTTCCCCAAGTGGGGAAGAGTAAATGAGCAGCGACCCAGCGGTCTCGAAGGGACACGCAGGCCGCCTCTTTACTGTTCACCACATATGGAGTCAGCATGCTTCGGTCACCCGCGCGCGCGACCCCCACATCACGCAATCAACGCAGGTCGTGGGGAAGCGCAGCGGACGGAAAGTGGCCACGGTAAAAAACCGCCCCGCCTGCCCGCACACTGTTTTTGGGCCTAGCCCAACAACCGCACCGCGCTTATGTTTGGCCCAGGCCCGGGGGCTCCTGTCGGTGTACTAAAATAGGGTTCTATTTCAGTACCCCTTACCAAGTGCACGGGCAGTCAGAGCCGCGCGGCCACGACCACACTAAGCAGGGCAAGGGAGAGGGCCGGAGCCACAAAAAAACCAAAAAGCAACGCCAAGACCGAGGCCACAGAGAGTAGATGGACGAAGCAGGTTTCCCCGGCAAGACCCTTGCCGGGGCAGCACGTCCAACGCCAGTGGAGCGAGCCACCCTTGAGCCCACGGTTTCCAACACCATCAGCCACGTTGGGCCAGGGCTCGGGAGGCACCTCCATGGTGGTATGTAGATCTTTGTGAAGACAAGAACAACACTCTTAATCAGAAGAGTGGAAGACGGCGAGCCTCGGCGAGATCCTTGCCGAGGAAACCCACAAGACCCTTGGCAAGATTCTTGCCGGGGACGAACGCAACGCCACAGCAAGAACCTTGCCGGGGCCTCGGCAAGGCCCTTGCCGAGGGCGTCCGCGAGGCCGCAGCCAGGCCCGCACCCGCCAAGCTTTTCGCCACCAATCCCATGCAGCTGCCAGCCCACCAGCCGAGCAGGCACCTGCGTGTCAACGCAAGGCTCCTCCGCCAACTCAGCACGTGCCTACGTGGTGGCATGCAGGTCTTCGTGAAGGCTCCACCACCGCGCCACCTCAGCTGCTTGCCTGCCTACATGGCGCCACCACCTCGCTGGCCCAGACGCGTGTCAAGACGAGGCGAAGCGGCGGTAAAGTGGAGGGGACACGTCAGGGGCGCATTAAATGCGTGTTCTCCCGTAATGGCTAGCGATAAGCTTAGCCACAGTACCCCGATGGCACCTCCTGGTGCCACTGTGGCGATCCCTTTGCCTATAAAAGGAGACCCAGGGCATCCAGGAGAAGGATTCGGACTCTGGGACCAGTTACGCTCCTTGTAGCTAGTTCGAGAACCTCATGAACACAAATATACACATCCAAGCAGGACTAGGGTATTACGCATCTCTGCGGCCCGAACCTGGGTAAACGATCTGCGTGCTTGTACTGACTGCTGATCCTGCTATCCTCACCACCCAGCGCCCCGCAACCGCAGAAGGGATTCTTGTGATCCCATAGGTGTCGTTTCCCACCGACACCACCGTAATACTTATGCTATCTTCAGAGAAGCCACTAGTGAAACCTATGGCCCCCGGGTCTATCTTTTATCATACAAGTTGGCCATCTAATTTTATTTGCATCTTTACTTTTCTTATCTATATCATAAAATGCCAAAAATATATTTATCTTATCATATTATCTCTATCAGATCTCACTTTCGCAAGTGGCCGTGAAGGGATTGACAACCCCTTTATTGAGTTGGTTGCGAGTTCTTGTTTGTTTGTGTAGGTGCGTGGGACTTTTGAGCAGCCTCCTACTGGATTGATACCTTGGTTCTCAAAAACGGAGGGAAATACTTACGCTACTGTGCTGCATCACCCTTTCCTCTTCAAGGAAAACCAACGCAAGCTCTAGACGTAGCACCCCCGTGCTTGTAACAAGCCTCCTCATGAAATGGCGGCCATAGGTAAATGTAATTCTCTTAGGGGCCACCGTATCTGGTTATCTGATCTCCCTCCCAATGTAACCGTTGCTGTGACCGCCAATTTGGTCGGTCCGACATAAAACTTGGAACGCAAGGTGTTCCAATTGTTGGGGAACGTAGTAATTTTAAAAAAATTCCTACGCACACGAAAGATCATGGTGATGCATAGCAACGAACGGGAGAGTGTGTCCACGTACCCTCGTAGACCGAAAGTGGAAGCGTTTAGTAACGCGGTTGATGTAGTCGAACGTCTTCGTGATCCAACCGATCCAAGTACCGAACGCACGGCACCTCCGCGATCTGCACACGTTCAGCTCAGTGTCGTCCCTCGAACTCTTGATCCAGTTGAGGCCGAGGGAGAGTTCCGCCAGCATGACGGCATGGTGACGGTGATGATGAAGTTACCGGCGCAGGACTTTGCCTAAGCACTACGACAAGATGACCGAGGTGTGTAACTGTGGAAGGGGGCACCGCACACAGCTAAGAGATCAGTGATCAACTTGTGTGTCTAAGGGGTGCCCCCTGGCCACATATATAAAGGATGGAGGGAGGAGGAGGCCGGCCCTCATAGGGCGCGCCCAACGTGTGGAGTCCTACTAGGACTCCCTAGTCCTAGTAGGATTCCACCTCCCACATGGAATAGGAAAAAGGGAAGGGAGAAGGAGAAGGAAGGAAGGGGGCGCCCCCTTTACCTAGTCCAATTCAGACCAGTCCATGGGGAAGGGGCGCGGCCACCCTTGAGGCCTTTCTCTTCTTTCCCGTATGGCCCATTAAGGCCCAATACGAATTCACGTAACTCTCCGGTACTCCAAAAAATAGCCGAATCACTCGGAACCTTTCCGATGTCCGAATATAGCCTTCCAATATATCGATCTTTACGTCTCGACCATTTCGAGCCACCTCGTCATGTCCCCGACCTCATCCGGGACTCCGAACAACCTTCGGTACATCAAATCACATAACTCATAATATAAATTGTCATCGAACGTTAAGTGTGCAGACCCTACGGGTTCGAGAACTATGTAGACATGACCGAGACACATCTCTGATTAATAACCAATAGCGGAACCTGGATGCTCATATTGGCTCCTACATATTCTACGAAGATCTTTATCGGTCAAACCGCATAACAACATACGTTGTTCCCTTTGTCATCGGTATGTTCCTTGCCCGAGATTCGATCGTCGGTATCTCAATACCAAGTTCAATCTCATTACCGGCAAGTCTCTTTACTCGTTCCGTAATGCATCATCCCGCAACTAACTCATTAGTCACAATGCTTGCAAGGCTTATTGTGATGTGCATTACCGTGAGGGCCCAGAGATACCTCTCTGATACACGGAGTGACAAATCCTAATCTTGATCTATGCCAACTCAACAAACACCTTCGGAGACACCTGTAGAGCATCTTTATAATCACCCAGTTATGTCGTGACGTTTGATAGCACACAAGGTGTTCCTCCGGTCTTCGGGAGTTGCATAATCTCATAGTCTGAGGAACATGTATAAGTCATGAAGAAAGCAGTAGCAATGAAACTGAAACGATCATAATGCTAAGCTAACGAATGGGTCTTGTCCATCACATCATTCTCCTAATGATGAGATCCCGTTCATCAAATGACAACACATGTCTATGGTTAGGAAACATAACCATCTTTGATAAATGAGCTAGTCAAGTAGAGGCATACTAGGGACACTTATGTTCTGTCTATGTATTCACACATGTACTATGTTTCCGGTTAATACAATTCTAGCATGAATAATAAACATTTATCATGAAATAAGGAAATAAATAATAACTTTATTATTGCCTCTAGGGCATATTTCCTTCAGTCTCCCACTTGCACTAGAGTCAATAATCTAGTTCACATCGCCATGTGATTTAACACCAATAGTTCACATCACCATGTGAAACACCCATAGTTCACATCGCCATGTGACCAACACTCAAAGGGTTTACTAGAGTCAGTAATCTAGTTCACATCGCCATGTGATTAACACCCAAAGAGTACTAAGGTGTGATCATGTTTTGCTTGTGAGAGAAGTTTAGTCACCGGGTCTGCCACATTCAGATCCGTATGTATTTTGCAAATTTCTATGTCTACAATGCTCTGCACAAAGCTACTCTAGCTAATTGCTCCCACTTTTAATATGCATCTAGATTGAGACTCGGAGTCATCTGGACCAGTGTCAAAGCTTGCATCGACGTAACCCTTTACGACGAACCTTTTCTCACCTCCATAATCGAAAAACATATCCTTATTCCACTAAGGATAATTTTGACCGTTGTCCAGTGATCTACTCCTAGATCACTATTGTACTCCCTTGCCAAACTCAGTGTAGGGTATACAATAGATCTGGTACACAGCATGACATATTTTATAGAACCTATGGCTGAGGCATAGGGAATGACTTTCATTCTGTTTCTATCTTCTGTCGTGGTCGGGTTTTGAGTCTTACTCAATTTCACACCTTGCAACACAGGCAAGAACTTCTTCTTTGACTGTTCTATTTTGAACTACTTCAAAATCTTGTTAAGGTATGTACTCATCGAAAAATCTTATCTAGCGTCTTGATCTATCTCTATAGATCTTTATACTCAATATGTAAGCAGCTTCATCGAGGTCTTTCTTTGAAAAACTTCTTTCAAACACTCCTATATGCTTTCCAGAAAAATTCTACATCATTTATCATGAAATAAGGAAATAAATAATAACTTTATTATTGCCTCTAGGGCATATTTCCTTCACCAATTCAAAAAAAAAGAGATCAGGTATGTATTTTTTATTTTATTTTGTTTTCTACTTTCAATAATTCAAGACTTAAAAAAGTTCCAAAAATTAAAAAAATGAGAATTTTGAAATAAAATGTTTTGTGGATTAAAAAAGTTCAGGATTTTATGAAAATGTTTTCTTATTAAAAAAATAAAATTTAGAAAACAACTTTTCAGGAAATACAAAAATGTTCATGATTTTTCAAAAATTTAGTTTATCAAAAAATGTCCGTTAAATAAAAAAATGTTCATGAATTTAAAAAATTGTTCCACCAATTTCTAAAATAATTTTCGTCCATTCTAGAAATGTTCGCCAATTCAAGAAAAGGGTTAGAAATGTTCATAATTTTTAAAAAATGTTTGCAAATAGTATAAAATGTTAATGAATTCAAAAAATGTTCTTGGTTTAAGAAAATGTTGGAAAATTTGTAAAAGTGTTCATGAATTTGAAAAATGTTCACGATTTCAAATATGTTCACGAGTTTAAAAAAATATTCATGATTTCATGAAAATGAGAATGATAGTGTATCTTGGTGTTGTAGCTAAATGTGATCATGGCTATTTGAGATTATGATTTTTTTTCCCTGTTGCAACACACGGACCCTTTTGCTAGTATACTACCATGTGCGTTGTTTGCTACATAGTCGTATAGTCTTACATCATCTACATCTGATCTCCTCAGGTGACCCTTATACATCCGGGCGAAAGGCTCATTTAGTGATCGGTCACAAAATAGCGAGTCAGCCGGACTCCTCAAACCGGTCCTATATGTCCGAGCTGACCGGCACCACCATATTCAATCCATATTTGGGGCGGATATGAGGAGGACCGACGCGCCCGGGCGCGTTCGCAACATTAGGTCCGACAGATACGACCCACCATAAATTTCATGCCCCCCCAAAAAAACCTGGTCAGACTAGCCCTTTCCTCTCCTCTTTCTCCCTCGTCCGCGTCGGCCCTCCACTAGCTTTGCGCCACCCAACCTCCACCACCGCTTAGGCCCCTCTGTGCCACCACCATCGCTACAAAACTCCTTCCGGGCAGTCTCGCCACACCAGACATCGCTGCATTATGTTCGGCTCTTCTTGGATTACACCTTGCCCTCTATGTGTTCAATAAATTGTCCGAATGTATTTTTGTTATTTTGTAGGCAAAATGGTGAATTTAGACAGTTCGAAGGGTGAGGAGCATCAACACAAAGAACTTGAGTTAATTTAATAGAAGTTATTTGATTCGGAGGTTTGGAGGACGAACATTAATGAGATGATGATTATGATGCGCATCCAGGAGAAAGTGGAGAAGGAAGTGGAGCACATTCTAAACCTCAAAGGTTCAATCAAAGGGAAACGAAGTCACCCGACCAAACCCCACACTGGCCCACATGCCGGTGTCCCGACTATTGGGTGGCGTGTCCGGCCAAAGAAGGACATGAGCAACGATCATCGTTAAGGAATGTTTGCTATACGCCCATAGTATTGCTTAACTTTCCAGCTGTAGCTAGTCTTTGCGTCAATGCGCAACGGGTCATGTATATTTATTCTTAATCATTCATGCAGAGGTATTTTCGGCTGTAGTTAGACTTTGCACAGTTGATGAAAAAAACTTTCAAATAGTTTGTTTAGCTTTCAACTTGTAGTAGATTTTTGCGTAGTTATAGACAGTTAAGGAAAAAATTCAAATAGTTTACTTAGCTTTTTGTTTCCTGACTTTTTGGTTACATTTTCAAATAGTTTGCTTAACTTTTGGGATGTAGTTGGTCTCTCCGTCAATGACGCATCGGGTCATCTAGTTATGAAATCGGAGCCATGAGACATCTAGGGATCATCGACAACCGTGATGGTACTCGGCCACCTGAAAAACCTACTCCCTCCGTCCACATGTAAGTGGACATTTGGCATTTAAAATCTGTCCACAAAAGAGTATACTTTTATCTTTCCAATGCACTTTGAAGTTCAGAAAATGTCTCTTTCATCACACAGTAATCAAGACCAACAACATTCAACACATGGTCTCCTCACTTTCTACATGCACTTTGCTCATTGCGGGTGGGTAATTAAAGAGGAGAGAGTTGGCGGCTTGCGCCTTCCCAATGCATGTTTTACTCCACTCTATAATCTGTCATATTCCATATGTACATTGAGGCTGCCCGTAATGGTAGTATTATAACTAGTATCATGCATACTAACTAGACAACTTTGATGAGGTGGCATAATTAAATGAAGAAACTAAAGGTTGAGTAACATATCATAATACCGTATCATAATAAATAATATACTAATATGTGTCTTGCATGACAATAAATAAAGTTATCTATGATACTATGCATTGCGAAGATAGTATCATACACTAGTATCATATGCATGATACTAACTCATGATACTACCCACTACGAGCCACCTTATTCGTGGATGGAGGGAGTATAAATAAGTAATAGCCTCATTGGTTAAGTACTATACTAGGGCAACATATTTGATGAATCCTACCTAGTTCGTGTATCCGTGTAGCCGTTCCGTTTCAACCCCACGATCTCAATCCCGAGCATCACGTGCAGCCTAGGGACTAATTACGTTTAGACGCCCGCTTTGTAATCTAACAACCATCTTACTTCACAGAAAACCCCCAAAACCTTTTACCCAAGAGTAGCCCGACTGCTTCTACGCGTCTTGCGCCGCCGCCGCCGTCGTGTGCTCCGATTTCTGTCGACTCGATCCCGACGTCGTCCGGCACCCACGAGAGGCAGGTACCGTCCCAGTCTTGTACATGCTTGTCTGATCCCACGTTAACATGAACCTGACAACCATCGGCAAACGCTGTACGCATCAGTCTGTTGTGCATGTACTTCTCTACGTAGACCTATCTCCCCTATAACTGGTAATACTTTGCTGCAGCGGCAACTACCAATGAGCAACTAGCAAGTACAACGATGTCATTTGCAATCAGCGACACGGAGGGCATCAAAAGTTTCAGGTAAAACTACACACAAATTCAGTCCGTGTGTATACACGTGTGAGTGTAGGTTGAAAGGCTAATCATGTGGCCATGTGTGCAGCAGTATCGATCCAATCAATAACGTTCAAATGCATATGAGCCATGGAGGACTTAGTACACCCCAAAAGAACACTGACGTACCCCTCTTTGTAAGTTCAGTTTGCACTAACAACTGAAACTATGCATGAAGTGCTTATTCTGGTTTATTCCTGACATTGCAGTCTTCATCTTTTACACCTGAATGTGATGAGCACTTGAAGCCTAAAGTGGGTATGGCATTTGAAGGACTCGAGGCAGTAGAGAAATTCTACAAGGCATATGCACATGAATCAGGTTTTGGTGTTCGAATCGGACAACAGAAAAAGATTGATAATAAGGTGGTCCGGACTAAGCGTTTCATGTGTAATAGGGAAGGATTCAAGTCAAAAGATAGTAAGGAGATAGATGACCCCTTGAAGAAGAGGCGTAAGCAGACAAATACGCGATGCGGTTGTGATGCCCATATCTTTGTTAGACTTTGTGGGGATAACACCTACAAGATAGACTCATGGGTTGAGCACCACGTTCATGGTCTTGTATCACCTGATAAGCATCATTTGATCAGATCGGATCGTACAGTTAGTGAGAGGGCAAAGAATACTTTATACGCATGTCATAAGGCAAGCATTGGAACCTCTCAAGCATATAGGCTCCTGCAAGTTAGCGATGGCGGAATTCCGAATGTTGGCTGCTCAAAGAGGGACTTGCAGAATTACTACCAAGCACTCAGGTATAAAATCAGAGATGCAGATGCTCAAATGTTTGTGGCCCAATTAGCTAGAAAGCAGGAAGTGAATTCAGCATTTTTCTATGATTTTGATGTGAATGATGAGGGGAAGCTAATGCGTGTGTTTTGGGCGGATGCCACGGGCAGGAAGAACTATAGTCACTTTGGTGATGTCATATCCTTTGATTCTACATACACCACTAATCAGTACAACATGATATTTGCACCATTTACTGGGGTTAATCATCACTTACAAAGTGTATTTTTTGCTACTGCATTCTTATCAAATGAGAAGGATGAGTCATACATTTGGTTATTTGAGACCTTCTTAATTGCAATGGGAGGGATAGCACCTAGACTCATCATAACCGATGAAGCCACTAGCATCAAGAATGGTATTGACGAAGTTCTTCCAACAACCGTTCATAGGTTGTGCATGTGGCATATAATGGAAAAGGTTCCTGAAAAAGTTGGACCTATGATTAGAGAAGATTCTGAATTTTGGACGAGATTGAACTCATGTGTTTGGGGTTCGGAAACTTCAATAGAGCTTGAGTCACAATGGAATTCCATCATTACAGATTTTGGGTTGGAGGAAAATGAGTGGTTGAGTAAAAGGTTTAGCATTCGAGATAAATGGATACCGGCGTACTTTATGGATATATCTCTAGCGGGCATTCTCCGAACCACTTCAAGATCAGAAAGTGCAAATTCGTTTTTTAACCACTTCATTCATCGAAGGCTTGCTTTTGTTGAGTTTTGGCTTAGGTTTGACACAGCTTTAGAATGTCAACGTGAGGAAGAATTCATGGCAGACAACAGAAGCATACATACCACCCCACAACTATTTACGCCATGGACAATGGAGAAACAAGGTAGTGAGGTATTCACATATGAGGTGTTCGAGAAATTTCAGCTACAAGTTATTGCTGCTAGAGACCATTGTTGTGTTCAGAATATTACACAAGGTGTGGGGGTAAAAAATGTGACCCTGAGAGGTCGGTCTGGTAAGATTAGGGAGGTTTGCTATGACATTGGAAGCATGATAGCAAATTGTTCGTGCAAGTTATTTGAGTCACTCGGTATTCCATGTCGCCATATTATCCAAGTTTTGAGGATTGAAAACCAAAATGAGCTTCCTAGCTACTACATTATGAAAAGATGGCAGAAAAGGTGCAAAAGGTAAAAACAGTAATGCATGCCAACCGATTTCTTATTGTTATTCCATAATCATATGACTAGCAACATTCTTTTGTTTTGCAGGGAGAATGTTTATGATGAACAGGGGAACCTACTAGAAGAAAAGCCCATGGATTCACTTGATGCGGCCACAAGAAAGAAGATTTCAGTTGTACGAGATAAGATGGAAGAGCTTATTCAAAAGGCGAAACATTCAGATGAAGCATTGGACTTCTTAACATCAAGTGTGATGAACATTGAGGCGCCTTTGGGCCAAATGATCCCTGAAGCCACCCAAAGCACTAGGCAAGAGGAATATGAGGCTTTTATTGGTTGCAATATTCCCACTGAAGTTCATATTCATCCGCCGACTGATGTTCGTACCGTGGGGAGATGCAAAAGAATAAAGCGAGGAAAGGAGATCAAGGAGAGGGTTCAGAAAAATAAGGACAAAGAAGGCAAGGCAAAGGTCGCACGCTTGTGCAAGACGTGCAAGCAAATGGTATTTCATGATAGTCGTAATTGTCCAAGCAAAAAAGGAGGGAGTGTGACTTTGCAAGATATGCAGCCAAATGGTGCCTCCTGATACAGTCCAAGCAAAGAATGTTTTTATCTATATTATCATGCACACTCTGAGCTAGTGAATTATGTAATGGATGAGAATTTGCGTCGTGTCAAATTAAAGTTGACTTGATTTCTGACAAGTTTAATGCTTGTCAAATTGCTACAGAATATCAAACATATTTATCAATTTCAGACATTTTTACCAGCTAGGCAAGCATGATTAAATTTCTTTTTATAATATTAAAACTTTTACTGTGGCAATACTGCATGTTTATTTCCTCCCGATTTTTTTGATCAGACTTGCATTGTCCAGTAGCACATAATGAAGTTTGTAGGTGTTCAGAAAACTTATGATGGTGACTTTTGCTTATAGCTTTGATCGCAAAACTGCATAGCCATCGCAGGCCTCTTCTGTACTTCAAAGCTTTACTGAAATGGTCGCCTGTTTTACTAACGCATAACTCAATAAGTCACTAGCCTTCTTGGCAACAGCAAAGAGGACTCTTTTTTTACCAAATGCCAAGCAAACTAACAGGAAAAAGCTCAAGCAAAGCCTCTGATTTGAACCTGCCATTGCCATTCATTATGCTGCAAAAATTGATACAGTTTACTGCTACGGGCTTTTGCACTAGTAATGTGCATGTCAGTCAGCCGAATGCTACAGGACAGTACTTGCACAAGTTCATCTGTTACAGCCTTCCTGCAGACGAGAGGCTACAACTTCCTCTGAAGGAATCACCCTTGTCGGGGTAGGCCATCCAGGGAGATAGCGCCTGATCTGAGAGGCTTCGTCACCGGAGCCGAACGACGACAGTTCGTCATGGCCTTGCCTCCGAGACGACCGCCCGGGCCGGTTCGTCGCCGGCGCCGAACAACGTCAGTTCGTCATGGACCCGCCGTCGAGGCATCCGCTTGGTTTGCTTTGTCACGGGCGCCGGACGACGTCGGGATCGAGTCGACGGAAATCGGAGCACACGACGGCGGCGGCTGCGGCGGCGGAAGACGCGCAGAAGCAGTCGGGCTACTCTTGGGTAAAAGGTTTTGGGGGTTTTCTGTGAAGCAAGATGGTTGTTAGATTACAAAGCGGGCATCTAAACGTAATTAGTCCCTAGGCTGCACGTGATGCTCGGGATTGAGATCGTGGGGTTGAAACGGAATGGCTACACGGATACACGAACTAGGTAGGATTCACCAAATATGTTGCCAATAAGCAAAATTGGAGGGATCATGTTATATGAGAAAATTTAGTGTGGTGAAATGAGTAGCGCAAATTACGCCCCCTCCCCCTATGGAGGCGATCCCCCAGATATCCGCCTTCGGTAACCCAGTACCACCGCCGGAACCCTCTGCCATCGGCCTGAACCAGTAGGTGAGAGCGCATGTCCCCCCGCCCCACCGCGCACTCGTCGAGGAGGACCCGCTGGGTCTCCACAAGATCCGGAAGAAGATGGCAGGGATGATCCGTTCGCTGATTGCCCAGAGGATAGCAAGGAAAGGCGCGTAGGGCATGGATGGGGGCTCAAGTGGATCTCAACCAAATGCAACTCTAGGCTGAGTCAAAGAAGGAATGGACTGGATCCGGAAATCTCTGCAGGACAACGGGTCAGGAGAGATGATCCCGCGAGATGAATGGGACTGGAGCACCAGACCAGCAATAGATCCAGCACCAGAAAGTGCATAAACACCTGTGAGCCCTCTCCTGCTCGCCCTACTCAAAGTCAGGAATGTGATCAGGAAATTGCATGCATAGTATCAATTGTCGATATGGTACGAGAGTATGAAAGAAAGCACTTTGGTGTTAAAGGTTCAGCCTTAGGATATCATCAGAATCGCAGAGATTCGGTACCAAGTGGTTACACAGATCAAATAAAGCCCCAACAAAGCGGGGATCGATTAAGGAAAATAACCCCATTTCGGATGCTATGAATGGTCTACCAAGCACTGTTTTGTCACAAGATCAGACCCATATCAATCTCACCCAGACAGAGGATCCACCCGATGACATAGTGTGGAATGTATCATTCAGAGATGATCTAATGCCTTTGGAAAACCAATATGGCTGGGGTATAAAAACTGGTAAGATGATGATATCAACTTGCGCATCACAGACCTACAAGCAACCCCCCACCACCACCACATCTGCACCATGGAGAACACTGTTGACAGAAAGGTGAAGAAGGCTGCGACAGAGAGCAAGCTGGAGGTGGTCGCCTCAAATGGCAATGAACGTGCGGGCAGGAGGCTAGAAAGGGATCCTCCTCGCATGGACAGAGGGAGGCCTCCCTAATGGAGACCCAGCATGCCCCTGCTACGTCGGCGATGGAGGTTCAGACCTTCGACGTCGTGGAGCTGTGGACCTCACCAGGGCACGAGCTGCTATGCGTACCCGTTGGCTAGCTGTTGGCTACTTATTTTCTGTGTTGCCCTTCAGTACAGAGGGGTTGTTTGGAGAGCTAAAAAGCAAATGGGGCCTTCGTGGATGCATTGCCTACACCCTGCTCTGCAACAACAGGTTCATGCTGGAGTTTGAGCGCGAAGGAGACAGGCGCTTCGTCCTGGAGAACGGGCTATGGACCCACCAAAAGGGTGCGTTCCTGATCGTCCCGTTTGATGGCCAAGGTAAAACTGCTAATGTGGTTGTGAATGTGATGCCCATTTGGGCATGCATATATGACATCCCCCCCGGCTCATGCTCTCTGAGGAGATGGGATGGGAGCTGGAGATAGAGCTCGACAAGGTTCTGAGAGT
Source organism: Triticum aestivum (assembly GCF_018294505.1). NCBI lineage: Eukaryota > Viridiplantae > Streptophyta > Magnoliopsida > Poales > Poaceae > Triticum > Triticum aestivum. The sequence continues at coordinate 67,075,196 of NC_057799.1, read as the reverse complement.
TGACGCTGATAAGAGCGCAGGGCCGGTCCACAGATAAACGGGGCCCAGGGGCAAGACAAGAACATGGGGCCCTTCTTGACACAAAAAATCTCAAATTTTATTTATTTTGAAAATTAGAAGCAATCCAGTACATAGTGTAGATTGATGGAACAATATAGCTCCAGAACAGCTCGATTTTGTAATTGTTACAATGAAGATATCTTTTTTTCTGCAAAACAAAACAAACAATGAATGATTGTTATTTATCGACACACGGTATTTCTGAGTTTGGTGAGTGAGCTAGGTTTTTTGTTTACTACAACTATTATCACCCTTGTTGGTATCATCAGCAGCAACATAAATATTGTCAGTTTTTGCTCTTCGACATTTACTACAGTCAAGTGCAAAGAATTACTACTTTTGAAAAACTTAGCCATTACCCGCCAAAAAAAGGAAAACGAAGCGATTGATCCTTTCTGGGATTCTACCAGCTCATCTATCCATTTTTCTTCCTTCCTTTAATCACTACCAAGACAAATACTTTCTTGTAGACATGTCACCAAACAAGCTGCATAAAAATTGTTAATACAGGAACAGAAGAACCTGGAAACGGATTGATGCGGATGTAGGTGGCTTGATCCACAGGCCGCAACAGCCAGAATTAGCACGAATAAGATGCCGCTGCCATGAAGTGAATAAAATTTAGGGAAACACTTAGGCCCCGTTCGGATCTTGTCCTGCTCCCAGCTTCTGCGGCTCCGCGCTGGAGACGGCCCGAATGCCACGGCTTCAAGAAGCCAGCTTCGCGGAGCGATGTCCCCTCGCAGTGCAAAAACGAGAAGCTGGGGCAACCCCGCTCCCAAAAATCGAAGGAGGAGGAGTTGGAGATAATTACTGATATGCCACCGCCAAGTGACCGGGGGGCAGCTTACCAGTTCACTAGTCATGTCTTTCTCCCAGATACTTTGCAATTCTGGTCGAAACGTGGCATGCCTTTCCTTCGAATGGGCCCGAAGCAAGTTTATTGGGCTACCAGCCCAACTAAACTAACTTGAAGTGGAGCTGACCTTCCGAACATTTTCTTTGGAGCCCTTTTTCTACGAGAAGTAGGATTTGGCAGGAGAAGCGGAAGTTGGCTATTTGGAGGAGTTGGAGAGGATCCGAACGGGGCCTAATCATACATCTGATACAAATCAATCCTTAGACCACTAATGCTTCGTTGATGCTTGTTTAATCCCACGGCTGAGCCTCACCCCGCCAATTTTCTTGGAGCCACATTACCATAACTTCCCCTAATCCCTCGCCCCCGTCCATCTCTCTCCGTATCCCCTGTTCCTCTGCCTTTCCCTGTCGGATCTCGCCTCCGTTCTCGCAATCCGTCGGGACACTGTTACTATGTCCTCTCCGACAGCGCCGCCAGAACTACATCCCCTGCGCACCGTGCTTCGAGCCAGCGTCGTCTCCGAGCAGATCATCCACCACAGCGCCCAGATCTGAACCACCTATGTGCCCCCCGCGTGACCTCTTTGATGCGCCAGCCCAACATCAGGTGGCCGTGCATGCCATCTGCACCATGTTATTTGCCTCCCTAGGTTACCGAGAGGATCAACCAGGTCATCTTGCAGGCACCAGGTGTGTACGACTCTACCACCCATGACTTGCATCTTCAACTTAATTGAGCCTTCGATGTCTTTATTGTATCAAAGTACAAATAATACAAGCACTAGGTTCTGTAATGTTGAAGTACAAATCGACATGTTTGAATTGTAGTGTACTTTTATTCAAATGGACGTGCGATGATTTTGTGTTTGTCCACAACTTTAGTGCATGTAAGCTCACATAACTCCAATTAGGTTGATGATATTGATATGTACATTACAAATTGCAGCACCCAAATCTTGAAAATAGATGTGCTATTTTTTCCATAATAGGATGCTTCCAATATGTCACATCTATGTTGTGGTGGCAACAGATTTTGGCTTCAGATTTCATGCTTCATTGTTCTTATATATGTGCCCGTAGCTTCCTTCCCCATGTATGTTCTAATTCATGTCAGCCTTTTTTGTTCTGCCGAGGAGGTAGCCGGGAGCCGTGCCAACGCTGCAGAGGAGGTTGATGTTGCCGTTGGTTGGCTCCGGCGTCCCTTCTTCGCCAGGACGGAAGGACGATCGTCAGTCAATACGACATGCTGCATACATGTCGTACTTTTGCATCCTCAGTTTGTATATATTCTATGGGGAGCCTTGTAATTCAGTGTGTTCAGTTTTGCTTCATTTCGATGCTTCATATTGCGCCCTCATGCTTCCTAAACTTCAAATATATTATGGACGGAATGGCTATCTTCATGATTTGAGTCTGAACAACCATGTAGAAATCTTTTGTTATTCCCACTTTTAAAATTCTATGGTTCTACTATGCAGATTATGTTGGATTTGCACGATATGATGCATCCAAAATTTCATGCTTCATATGTTTGATTAGTTTGCTTCATAAGTATCATAGTTGTGTTTCTTCAACAATTTGCTTCATATGTATATATATAACACTTGTGCTTCTACAATGCTTCAGGTTGCTTCATTTCCGTGCTTCCTATTTTTAGTCAAATCCAACAACTCATGTTTCCTGAAGTTCTGCAAGGTCGACGGGAGCGGGAGAAAATGTTTTGCAGATCGTGAGCATGCCGTGGTGGTCGATGGTGGAACGACATGTGAAATGAGATTGACAATCTCAGTGGCTAGTGTTCTCGTCATCGGCTTGGAAGCAAACTAGCAAGATTCGCGCTCGGCTACCATGAGTTAAGAGTGTCGCCCCTCCATGGTGCCATCCTCGCTGCTCCCCACCCACTCTCGTGCCTCGACGACAGCATCACCTGATGACTTCTGGGTGAAATAATGGATTCCGTCAAGGCTAGGTCGGACATGGTGGATGAAGCAGAGCAAAGAGAGACGGGGATGGAACCACAACTGCTATGAAATTGCTAGTAAACGAAAAAGCTACAAGCATGACATGTGAAATCATATGCAAAAAATAAAGGAAGCACGTCACTTGACAATGTTTGGAGAAAAAATTGCTATGGATTAGAAATCATAGTTTGTAATTTGTATTGTTGGAAGCATCAATTCCATATGATTGAAATAAATATGAAATAACATTGAAGCATTGTTTGTGGTGCCTAGAAATAAGTTTTCTCCCAAGGGAAGCAAATATTACCTCGCACGTCGAAAAATAATTCTTACATTGACGCAAATATAGTTGGAAGCAAATTTTCTAAGCAATGGAAATATTTTTTGGCACATTGGAAACATAACGAATTTATTACAATATTGGATTTTCTTTTGGACAGAAGCACTAGCACAGGAAGCAAATTTTAGTAGCACCAGAAACAATTTTGCGTTCGGTAGAAGTTCCCGGAAAATAAGATGGTATAAAAAAGAGTGTAAATTAAAGGGAATTTAAATTATAAGCATGATTTTAGGAAGCTATTATGTGTAAGAAGCAACGATTTATATGGAAGCAAGATACTAGAGGGACCTACATTGAAAGCACTACTAATCAACTTGCTAAAATTCAGTGGTGGAATCACAGCTAATCAGCATTAATTAGTTTCAGTTTTGGGAACACTCAACAGAAGGATGCTGCTTATCCAACGGGTGCATGGGATCCAATCCAAGGGCTGTCTACTGGTCTGATAGAATGCTAGGCATCAGTAGTCTGATGCCTAGCGGTTTTACCCTTTCTCTTCTAATCTCCTGCCTGAGTGCTCTCTCACATCTGGATCCAATGAAGGGCAGAACAATGTGCAACGTGGAATCGTGAGTGCCGGGGGGCAGGGCTAATTACCAGTGAATCTTTGAATTGAGGAACGAGGTTACGGGAAGCAATAACACGTACCATCTTGATCTCTCCAACTCTAGTTGATGGGAAGTGACCAGATCGATGAGAAAGGAAGGAGAGGACCATTGGGGAGTGAAAATTCGCGCCCTTGGTATCATGGCCGTGTCCTTGTAATCGGAGAGGCATCAGGCATGCGAGGGGCGGCGCTGTTCGGGAGTAGGGATTTGGGGAAGCGAATGAGTCGCGGAGCTAAAGAGACGAGAATGATGATGGTCCAATGTGGCGAACAGACGTGACTTTTGCTTGGTGGGTTTTCCATAGCACGGTTCCTTGGGCCTTTATTTTTCCCTTCTACTTTCCTTGGCCCATTCTACTTACTAGAGAAGGAATACCTGGGTTGGGGCCCCTGCGCCCCGGGGACCCAGGGCGGGCACCCCGTTTGCCCGGCCTATGGGCCGGCCCTGTAAGAGCGACGACATATTCACTGGATTTGTCTGTGTCCGTGTCAAGCACAATGTAAACAAGAGTCTCCTACGTGAGATCAAAAGTAGAGAGCTAGGCGAAGATGAACTTTTTGTATTAATTATGAGGACTTAAAAATTAGGAAACATGATGTATAGGAGTATAAACAGTGGCGGAGGCAGGGTGCTGGCAGGGGTCTTGGCCCCCCCATGCCCTCACAAGTACAGCTATATGTGCTCCTAATCCTCCATTTTTCAAACATAATTAGCAAAATTAGATGATTTGGCCCCGTCTAACATTATATAATATGTTTGGCCCCCTCTATATTGAGTTTCTGGCTTCCCATTGAGTATAAAAGAATTGAATGAGAGCTTTGAGAAATTCTTGACTTGGTCAAAATCAGGTGAACCTATTTCAATTGAACACCTCAATTGATTGTGATGCCTTTTACCCCTAGAGAGCTTTTTTTAGAAAAGAAGGGCTTCGCACCCTTCTGATTTTCATTAACGAAAACCATGATGTTTGGAGCTACAAGGAAAAAATAAAAGAGCACAATGAACTGCTTCCAGCTCCAGCAAATCCCCGAGAGGGAAATGTTTATAGAACTAAAGGCAAGACTAAGAAACCAAACCGTCTACTACAGCAAACTTTGTTATTTAAGTTTATACATTCATCTAGGCTAGGGGCCTCAAATTCCAAAAGACAAAGACCACTGAAAGACAAGTAGACAGAAGCGAGCAAATCAGCCACCACACGGAAGAGCTTTGCTTTCTCATTCCAGCCGCGCCACATTGATTCTGCACCCTCGAGAGGCTGCATAAACCTCATTTGCTACCCATTCTAGCAGTCTTGCCCCTAGCTCCAACACCTTTTTTTGTTGCTCCTTTATCTGCAAAATTGACCAATCCACCATCCAGTAGCTCATCAGTTTAAGTAAAGTCATAGGACCAGAGTTTTTTTTCAAGGATGATCCCATTCCTAGATTTCCATAAAGCCTAGAATACTGTAGCAATCCCAACTAACACCCTTTTCTTATCATTCGCCCTAAATGTGTCTAACCATTCCCTGAAACATTCTTGGACTGATGATGGAGTTTTTCTCAGCCCAAATGAACATTTGATTAAACTCCACATCATAGAAGCAGCCGAACATGTGAAAAATAGATGATCAACTGGTTCATCTTTCCCACAAAACACACAGTTACTTTGTCCTTTCCACCCCCTCTTCAATAAGGAGTCTCTAGTAAGTATACTTTTTTTGTAGACTAACCAAAGAAAAACTCTAATCTTAGCTGGGACCTTGATCTTCCACAATTTTTTTGTGGGAATCTAAGAGCAGAAGCTGACGCAAGCGCTCATATACACGCGCATACACTAACCCCTTTTAATGCACACATGCACACCCTACCCCTATGAGCACCTCCGAAAGACTGAGCCGGCATATCATCTTGAAATTTACGAAGTCACCATAGTCACCTCGTCGTCGACGGAACGTCTCCTCCCACTGAATGCGCATCGCCGGAAATTCTGAAATAAATCTAGAAATAAATGCGAGCACCAGGATTTGAACCCTGGTGGGCTGGGGATACCACAATCCCTCTAACCATCCAACCACAGGTTGGTTATAATGCTGAATTAGTATGTGCTGCGGTGACAAAAGAACGCCCAAATCCGAGCCCAATAAACAAGACGGTTCCAGTGCCTGAACATTTTGGCCCAGCCCAACGAACCAACAGCTTTATGTACGTTTCAGTAATTGTAATCCGACACATGACGGATTGGGTCCACCATGTTTTTTAGGGACGCTAAGGTGGCGGAGCGCGATTGCCTGGCGATCGCATCTCTACGCTAGGGTTAGGGTTCCGACCGACGGGGGTGGTGTTTTTCGGCGATCTCTAGGGGGGCGACGGCGCTCATCCTGGTCTTCGGCCAGTCAGACTGCGTTGTCGTCAAGGAGCAGTGCTAATGGCGGGGACGGCAGACAGGAAGAAAGAGGGGAAGGAGGCGGCGACCCTGGGGAAAACTGCAACGATCACATCTACCTCTGTATCGGCGGCTACGACGCCGGCACGGAAGGCGGCTGGATCTGCTAGCGGAGATTCTTCACGTTCTCCAGTTGAGAGCAAAACCCAGGACCCGACTGCGAGTCTCTCGGTGCGATTGGGAGGTATGGTTTTGATGGACAAGGAAGTTGAAGGTTTTGTCTTTGAAGATCCAGATCCGATTGTCCATAAGTACAGAAAGCGGTCGGCTGTGGGACGGGTGTGCTCACCGCGACCGATGAAGAAGGCAGTGCTGGAGAAAACTATGCCTAGAGCTTGGGGCTTGTTGCACCACGAGGCCAAATTCAGTGAGATCGGTCCCAACACCATTATGGTTCACTTTGGCAGTGAGGGCGACTGGAAGCACGTGCTTAACAACGGCCCTTGGCAGTTTAAATTTGCTGTGTTGGTTATGAAGGATTATGAGGGAGACAAAAGACCTTCTGAGATGGTTTTTGACAAGGTAGACGTCTGGGTTAGAGTGAATGATCTTCCCCCGGACAAAAGGACGGAGACGTTTGGGAGGGCTTTGGGTAACTGGCTGGGAGAGATTGTCAGAGTGGATGTTGACAAGGAGGGTTTTGTGAGAGGAAGTCAACTTAGGGTGAGGGCTAAAATATCTGTGTTCGAGCCTCTGGTCCGTGGATTTTTCCTGAAGAAATCGAAAGAGGACAAGGAGAAAACTTGGTTTGACTTCCACTATGAGAAGGTGCCTCACTTTTGCTTCGACTGTGGGCGTCTGGTTCATGCAGGTGGGATCTGTATACCACCATCTGACTCCTCTTCCCAATGGGGGAGATGGCTTAGGGCATCCTCGGGAAGAAACAACACAGGGGGCAGTGAGTGGTGCAACTAGTAGCAATCAGAGCAGGAGCGACTCTTTTAATGGGGACGCGCCCGGAATTTATTCAGAGTATCCTAGGGCGCAAGAATCGCAGACAAAGAGGAATCTGAATCCCGACTTCTCCCATTCAGCCAACAATCGCACTGGTGATCGGAACAGGCAGGAAACGAACGAGGTGTGCAGTCCTGATAAGGGCAAGTTAAAGAATGCAACCCCGAAGGAGAAAGACTTAAGGGAGAATTTGGAGGCTCGGAGAGAAACAGACCTACGCTATAAGTTAATGGAGCAGAATGAGCAGCGTCAGAGGAGAGAAGAAAGGGAAGACGAGAAGTACAGTAGAGGAAAGGACAAAGCTCAGTCTTCTTTTGTCGGGCGGCAGACTAGCGGGTCGGGCTGGGGTAACCCACTGGGGGAACCCTATATGCATGGCTTTCATGGGAGACAAAGAGGTAGGTACGTGAAGAAGCCTAGGCAAAACTCAGTACATAGGCCACGTCAGGAGCATTATGACAAAGAGGAAAATACAAGCAAGAAGAGAGGGCCTAGACAGATGTGGGCGGCTAAAGGAGATATTAACAGGCAGGTTTCGTCTGATGTTTTCATTCGTGATATGAGGCAGAAAACAGCCTCCGTGTTTGATCACATCTCTGAGACTCATGATGGATCGGCGGACCCCGAACTCCGGGGCCGCCGGGAGCAATGAATCTGCTAGCCTGGAACTATCGGGGCTTGGGGTTGGACTCGACAGTGGGCGAACTTCGCGACCTAGTTAGGTGTCACAACCCGGCGGTGGTTTTCTTATGTGAAACAAAGAAAAAAGGTAGAGCGATGGATAGACTTAAATGGAGTTTGGGTTTCAAGAATGGTGTGGCCGTGGATTGTGTGGGCAGGAGTGGGGGTCTGGCCCTCTGGTGGCGAGATGATATTCAAGTCACAGTTAAACCATGGTGCCAGTATTTTATTGATGCTGAGATTAGTTGTGATGGCAAAACCTCAAGAGTCACTGGATTCTATGGGGAGCTGAACACGGAGATGAGGAAGAAATCGTGGGATGCAATCAGATTCTTACATAGGCAAAATGACCTCCCTTGGATTTGTTTGGGCGACTTCAATGAGGCATTATTCCAAACAGACCAAGTTGGGGGCAACATAAGGAGTTTTACTCGCATGGAGGATTTTAGGGACTGTTTGGCCGACTGCGGTCTTGCAGATTTGGGCTTCTCCGGATATCCCTACACGTGGGATAATAAGAGGGATGGGTCTGAAAACGTCCAAGTCCGCATGGATAGGGCTACATGCAATGATGGTTTCCTGCAGATGTACCCGGAGACAGTGGTGGAACACATCATGACCGAGGAATCAGATCATCAGGCTATCCTAGTGAGAGCGCTGGAGACAGCTCCGCGCTCCTCTAGAGGAGGCGACAGACCATTCCGCTATGAGGAAGCGTGGACGAGACATGAGCAATATGAGAACATGATTGCTGAAGTGTGGGAAGCAGCGGGAAACGGGGGTCTGAGCTTGACGACGGTGTGGGACAAAATTGGTACGATGACGGGAAGCATGCAGTGATGGGCTAGAGAGGTGTTTGGGTCTGTGCGACGCAAGATTGCTAAACTCAAGACACAACTTGCTGCTGCTAAGACTCGTGCACTTTCATCGGGCTGCCAAGGAGAGGTCCGAGACCTGGAGGAACAATTACGTGAGATGTTCGAGCGGCAGGAACTGTTATACAGACAACGGTCCAGAGTAGACTGGCTAATGGCCGGAGATCAGGACACGAAATACTTCCAGAACCGAGCTACTCACAGAAATAGGAAGAACACGGTCAAGGCATTGTTAAGAGCGGATGGATCACGGTGTACGACTGATGAAGATATGCGCGAGATGGCAGCAAGTTTCTATGAAAATTTGTTTACTTCTGAAGGGTCACGGGGTGCTGATATCTTATTGCAGAACATTGCACAGGTGGTGACAGAGGACATGAATGCCAAGTTGACGAGGCCGATTTCGGACGACGAGATACAAGCAGCCCTATTCCAGATGGGCCCTACAAAACGCCTGGCTCGGATGGGCTGCCCGCCCTCTTCTACCAGCGACACTGGTCGCTGGTTAGAAACGAAGTGTGCGTAGCGGTGCGAGAGTTTTTGAATGGTGCAGCCACCCCGGAAACTTTTGATGACACGGTTCTGGTTATGATCCCAAAGGTGAACTCACTGGAGTTACTTACTCAGTTTAGGCCGATAAGTCTTTGCAACGTGTTGTACAAGATTGCAACTAAGGTTCTAGCTAATAGATTGAAAGTCCTCCCAATTCTCATCTCGGAGGAGCAAAGTGCTTTTGTCCCCGGTCGACTTATTACAGATAATGTCTTGGTTGCATACGAGTGTGTTCATGCCATTCGTATGAGAAGAAGGAAAAAATGCTTATGTGCTGTGAAGCTTGATATGCTGAAGGCGTATGATAGAGTCGAGTGGGCTTTTTTGGAGCAGACTCTAGTTCGGTTCGGTTTTGATCCACTTTGGATAGCTATGATCATGAGATGCATCACGTCCGCAAGGTTCTCAGTTAAGTTAAATGGAGGCTGTTCGAGGGAGTTCATACCTTCTCGTGGACTTAGGCAAGGGGACCCTTTGTCCTCTTACTTGTTCCTCTTTTGCGTAGTAGGGTTCTCGGCCTTGTTGAGGAAAGCCCAGCAAGACAATTCTCTGAAAGGGGTGGCATTTGGGAGCATTGGCCCCCATGTCACGCATTTACTGTTTGCAGATGATAGCATTGTATTCTTGGAAGGAACGAAGGAAAGCATGATGGTTCTTAAAAATATTGTGGTGCACTATGAGGAGGCCTCCGGACAGAAGGTGAACTTGCAGAAATCCTCCATATTTTTTGGAAAGGGCTGCAATGATGGGGCTAAATCTGAGTTGAAGCAAGCAATTGGGATCGAGTCTGAAGCTTTGAGTCAGTGTTACCTTGGACTCCCAACACTGGTTGGTAAGTCCAAAGATGGTACGTTCAAATATCTAATAGAAAGCTCAAAGGGAAAGGTGACAGGTTGGAAAGGCCAAGGTTTATCGAAGGCTGCGAGGGAAGTGCTAGTAAAATCAGGACTACAATCAATCCCGATTTTCACTATGAGTTGTTTTCACCTCACAAAGAAGATATACCAGAATCTGACTTCTATCTCTTCGAAATTCTGGTGGGGTGCAATTAATGGTGAAAAGAAGGTACATTGGATCTCCTGGGAAAAGATGCGTGCTTCTAAGAGAGAGGGAGGACTCGGTTTTTGTGATCATGAAGGTTTCAACCAAGCTCTTTTGGCGAAACAAGCATGGCGGATCCTGACTACTCCGTCTTCATTGTGTGCTAGGGTGCTCAAGGCCAGGTACTTCAAAGATGAATCAATTCTGTCAACTACAATCCCATCCAATTCATCTTTCACGTACCGCAGCATTTTACATGGCCGAGACCTTTTGAGAGAAGGCCTTGTGTGGACGGTGGGTGACGGCTCAAGAGTTAACATTCACCATGATAATTGGATCCCGAGACAAGGGTACTTAAGGCCACTGGGTCGGCAGTACATACATGGGATCACAAGGGTTTCAGATCTTTTGAGTCCGGATGGAACGAGTTGGGATGCAGGTAAACTTGAAGCAATGTCCTCGGATTCTGATCGTGTGGATATCCAGCAAATTGCAGTTGGAGGCCCGGGAACGGAGGATTACCTAGCATGGAACTTCACAAAAAATGGCATTTTCAGCGTCAGATCTGCTTACCATCTACGGGTGTCGAGGAGGAGAGCTAGAAGGGGCCAGCAAGAGAGCTCGAGTTCAGTACTAAAGCACAAAGGCTACATGGCCTTGTGGGAAACGAGTGCGCCACAAAAGGCCAAAATCCATATGTGGCGCCTGATAAAGAACGGACTGGCGGTTGGTGAAGGAAATACGCCCTAGAGGCAATAATAAAGTTATTATTTATTTCTTTATATCATGATAAATGTTTATTATTCATGCTAGAATTGTATTAACCGGAAACATAATACATGTGTTAATACATAGACAAACAGAGTGTCACTAGTATGTCTCTACTTGACTAGCTCGTTAACCGAAGATGGTTGAGTTTCCTAGCCATGGACATGAGTTGTCATTTGATTAACGGGATCACATCATTAGGAGAATGATGTGATTGACTTGACCCATTCCGTTACCTTAGCACTTGATCGTTTAGTATGTTGCTATTGCTTTCTTCATGACTTATACATGTTCCTATGACTATGAGATTATGCAACTCCTGTTTACCGGAGGAACACTTTGTGTGCTACCAAACGTCACAACGTAAATGGGTGATTATAAAGGTGCTCTACAGGTGTCTCCGAAGGTACTTGTTGGGTTGGCGTATTTCGAGATTAGGATTTGTCACTCCGATTGTCGGAGAGGTATCTCTGGGCCCACTCAGTAATGCACATCACTATAAGCCTTGCAAGCATAGCAACTAATGAGTTAGTTGCAGGATGATGTATTACGGAACGAGTAAAGAGACTTGCCGGTAACGAGATTGAACTAGGTATTGAGATACCGACGATCGAATCTCGGGCAAGTAACATACCGATGACAAAGGGAACAATGTATGTTGTTATGCGGTCCGACCGATAAAGATCTTCGTAGAATATGTGGGAGCCAATATGAGCATCTAGGTTCCACTATTGGTTATTGACCGGAGACGTGTCTCGGTCATGTCTACATAGTTCTCGAACCCGTAGGGTCCGCACGCTTAAAGTTACGATGACAGTTATATTATGAGTTTATGTGTTTTGATGTACCGAAGGAGTTCGGAGTGCCGGATGAGATCAGGGACATGACGAGGAGTCTCGAAATGGTCGAGACGTAAAGATCGATATATTGGACGACTATATTCGGACATCGGAAAGGTTCCGAGTGATTCGGGTATTTTTCGGAGTACCGGAGAGTTACGGGAATTCGTATTGGGCCTTAATGGGCCATACGGGAAAGGAGAGAAAGGCCCCAAAGGGTGGCCGCACCCCTGACTAGTCCGAATTGGACTAGGGAAGGGGGGCGCCCCCTTCCTTCCTTCTCCTTCTCCCTTCCCTTCTCCTACTCCAACAAGGAAAGGAGGAGTCCTACTCCCGGTGGGAGTAGGAGTCCCCCCTTGGCGCGCCCTCCTCCTTGGCAGGCCGCCTCCCCCCTTGCTCCTTTATATACGGGGGCAGGGAGCACCCCATAGACACAACAATTGATCGTTTAATCTTTTAGCCGTGTGCGGTGCCCCCCTCCACCATAGTCCACCTCGATAATATTGTAGCGGTGCTTAGGCGAAGCCCTGCGTCGGTAGAATATCATCATCGTCACCACGCCGTCGTGCTGACGAAACTCTCCCTCAACACTCGGCTGGATCGGAGTTCGAGGGACGTCATCGGGCTGAACGTGTGCTGAACTCGGAGGTGCCGTGCGTTCGGATCGTGAAGACGTACGACTACATCAACCGCGTTGTGCTAACGCTTCCGCTTTCGGTCTACGAGGGTACGTGGACACACTCTTCTCTCTCGTTGCTATGCATCACCATGATCCTGTGTGTGCGTAGGAAATTTTTGAAATTACTACGTTCTCCAACAGTTGGCGCCGAGCTTCATCGCAGAAGAATTAAACCAGGAGTTTTTTGCGTGGCATGTGGCAGAGAGGAAACCATATACCACCGGTTTTGGGCGTGTCCACACTCCGTCCACTTCTGGAAGATTCTGCGCGAGAAGGGTGTTTCTGTGCCTCTTCCTCCGGCTCCGATGGACAATCATGGTGAGTTATCTCGCTGGCTCCTTGAATGGTTCTCAACTGCTGATGGGGACGAGCGGGAGGCAATGATACAGGCCATTTATGGTCTCTGGCTCGCTAGGAATTCAGCAAGAGATGGGAAGAGGATTGACCAACCACATGAAATAATGGAGTTGGTATGCTCTTACATGGCGGAATGGAGCAGCGTGCATCAACCAAAGCCGAGGCAAGAAAGGACGGATCAGCCCCAAAAATGGGAAGCACCTGAAGATGGATGGGTTAAGATCAATTCTGATGGTGCGGTTCATAAAGGAGGGAGTAAGGCTGGTGGTGGAGCGGTACTTCGGGACCACAATGGGGCATTTCTGGCCGGAGTGTGCCATCATTTTCCACACATTGTGGAGCCTGAAGCAGCGGAGATATTGGCTTGCAAAAGAGCTTTGCATGTAGCTGAGGAGATCAATGTACAGAATGTCCATTTGGAGTTGGACTGTTTGCCGGTGGTGCCAATGATCAACCAGAAGGGCATCAATTATTCGGGAGCTGGACCATGGATTCAGGAAATTAAACAGATGCTGGCGTTGAAGAATGACTACAAAGTGACATGGGTGAAACGCACCGGTAATGTTGCCGCGCGTAAATTAGCAAAAGTAGGGGTAGGCGATGAATTGTGTAAGGTTTGGTTGGGGGTTCCCTTAGACTGCATTTTGGATGTAATTTCGGATGACATTCCGAGTTACACTTGGTTAAATAAAAGCGGCGACATTTCAAAAAAAAAAGTAACTGTAATCCGACTGTCTCAAAACAAAAAGTAATTGTAATCCGACTCCGAACATGCATGCATGTCTCCTAGTTCGACATGATTACCAACTTAACTACTCCACGGGTACGTTCACGATCGAGCCTCGGTCGGTCATCACAACATATATACTTCGCCGTGATTGCTGATCATCAATTAGCAGATTGAACTAGTTGTAATCCCAAAGCAAAGCTTTGATGGATCTATCGTTGAGCCCATCGGTCATGGCGTCTACATCGTCTACGTCCGAGCTGCCGGACGGGGTAGTCCTAGTCCCCGCTCCGGATCCGCTCGTCCACGTCGCCTTCAACCAGCACGGCACGCACTTCGTCGCGGCCATGGCCACCGGCTTCCACGTATTCTCCTGCCACCCTCTCGAGAGCGGCATGCACCGGCGCAGCAGCGAGCTCAAGGTGACCTCCGCCCAGCTGCTCACGCGCTCTCAGCTGGCCGTCGCGACGCGGAGGCCCAGCGCCGTCAGCGGCGCCGTCGACGACCACGTCATCGACTTCTGGAACGGCATGTGCAAGCCCAAGGACGCCAGGACCAACACCGTCAGGAGCCCGTGCGGCGCCGTCGGCGGGTTCCGCCTGCGGGGGGACCACATGCTCGTCGCCGGCGAGGGGACGGCCACGCTGTTCGACGGCGTGCACTGGGAGAAGGAGGTGACGACGGGGCCGAATCCGCTGGGCTGTGCGCCATGGAGGAGCCGAATGGGCCTGCGACGCTCGTCTACGCCCTGCCGCTGCCGGAGGCGGGATCGGTGCAGGTCCGCCGGCGCGGCAGGGCCGGCAGCGTCAGCGTGTGCGCCCACGGCTCCGGCGTGGCGTGCCTCGCGCTGTCCCGCGACGGACGGCTGCTCGCCACCGCCGGCACCAGGGGCACGCTCGTGCGCATATTCAGCACCGCCGACGGCACCAAGCTCCAAGAGGTATGCACAGGATGTCTCAAAGCTGTCTACTCTTTCGATCATGAACTATTGCATTGGTCTACTCTTCAGTTTTGACCTCAGACTTTCAAAAGCTTTTAAGGAACTTAGATAAGGTGATTTGAAAAGACAGATTCACTACTCCATACATGTGCTCTTACTAAGATGTTTTTTCAGTGGTCAATATAGAAAAAATCTCGGAATTATAACAGTAATAATCCTAAACAAAGGATAGCTTCAAAAAAAAAATCCTAAAAAACGATCAATAACCAAATAGAAATAAGTATTTTCCTCATTTTGTAAAAAGTGTGTTTTCTTTCCAAAGATATAATTTTAGGAATTTTACTTGCTTGGTCGTAAGGCAAAACATACACACATATCGTGTGTTCTAGCATGCTTTTGGTGAGAAATCACCCTAAGGCGAGTCAACCAAAATTCTCATTGAAATCCTATAATATAACTAAGTAAGTGATCTTAATAATATGCAAACATGTCACATGATATGTACCTACGCATGAGAAAGTTATTTTATTATGCTATACTCCTGGAGTACTTCTATATTTTAAGATGCAAGGTAATTAAATAAAGTAAATCATTAAGACTTCCTGTTCCAAATAATAACAGTTTCATATAATCAAATTTCATTGAAACATATTGCAACTTATTCCCGCGGCATGGTCGGGTATCATCTATTTATATTTAGAAGAGGTTTTGGACCACTACTTTAGTGATCTAAACACTTTTATATTTCTATATAAAGGGAGTACATTGGAACTGCATCTTGTTCACATGTTTGGTGTTCTTGACTCTTGTTGTAGCTGAGAAGAGGCACCGAAGGGGCAGACATCCACTGCATCGCCTTTTCCCACGACTCCAAATGGTTAGCGGTGTCCAGCGACAAGGCAACGGTGCACGTTTTTAGCATCAATGACTTCAACCTCACAAGCTCCACTCTCGAGGAAGACCATGCCAGTAATGACATTCTGGCGGCACCACTAGTACTACCATCTTCTCCCGCACCCGCAACAACCAACCAGAGCTCATCACGCATGTCGTTCTTGAAAGGTGGGTGAATATTCCTACATTTTAACTGATAAAATTAACGTCGCTCCCTACAATTTTTTACTCAATCAAAATCTTAACATAACACTTCACTCCTCATGAACACACAGGCTACCTGCCGACGTATTTCAGCTCGAAGTGGTCGTTTGCCCAGTTCCGGATCCCTAACGCCTGGACCAAGTGCTCCGTGGCATTCGACCGGAGACACCCCAACACCATTACCATTGTCTGCATGGACAAAAGGTGCGTTGAAGAAGCTAAAATCACTCTCTCAATTTTATATTGATACACATGTCACATGTGCAACATATTGTGACACACACGCATGTGGCATTCTGTATCACATGCTCGCGCGAGCTTACCTCCCACTTCTTGATGCATTTTGTTTAGAAGTTTCTGAGATGATACCATAACGTTACATGCTGACAACGACTGTCATGGTGTGCGTGCAGGTTCTACCGCTGCGAGTTCGACCCGGTGAAAGGAGGCGACATGGTGCCGGGGGTGTACCATGAGAACTTCATGGACCTCTGAAGGGATTAGGGACGCAAGGCAGCAAGGCACTTCTTTAGGTCCAGTTGGAAGTCAATATACTTTCAGGTTGATGATGTCTAGATTTTTCTACGTAGACGCACCTCTATGGTGTTGTATGAATCATGACTTCTTTGACATTTTGATCATCTTCGTTTTTAATGAATATAATGCATGCAACTCACCCGCATAATTGAAAGAGAAAAAAGAATTATACGGCGCCAAGGTGCAACCACAAGTCATACGGCGTGACGTTCATATGGAGCCCACCGCATCACATTTCCCACCTTCTTCATCTGTCGTTAGAGCATCTCTAGCAAACCCCTTAAAACCGCACGGTCCACATAATTCCGACGACTATACGGGTTTGGCTCGATTTTTGGGCCACACCAGACCCGTATAGTCGGCCCGAACCGTAAAAATTTAAAGTGGCCCGGAAACGACCCCCTCCCCCCGTCGCAGTATATATCCGGGTCCGTGGCCATGATACGGGTGGAAACCCTATCCCGCCGCCGCCGTGGTTCCCCATCCCCCCTGCGATTTCTCGCTGACGGTGACCTAAATCCGCTGCCCCGCCCACCGATCCGCCATGATGTGGGACGGAAAGTGGAACTCTGGCCGGTGCGATGGCGACGACACCGAGCGGAAGCGTTGCGTCACCACCGACGCGGCGAGGAAGCAGTCTGCCCGGCGGTACACCAACCGTGGCCTTGAGCCGCCACCATCACTCCTCCGCAGCGAGACGGGGGAGTACGACTGGCGGCAGGCTCGGCTATCGTACAACACGGGTAGCTCCTCCGGTGCGTGCAGCTCGCGTACGCTGTTGTGCCGGTCAAGAGGGAGGCGGAGGATCTCACTCAGCTCCGCGCAGTGAAGAGGGAGCACAAGGCGGAGCGGCTGCGCGCCGGCGTTGTCGGGCCGGAGGACAACATGCCCCAATTTGAGGCGGGCGCCATCAAGGTGGCGATTCTCGCGCGCTGTGCGCGGGAGGAGGAGGTGGTGGCGCATCGCCGCCACTGGGACGAGGAGGCCAACGATGTCCTACTCGAGCAAGGCCTCGCCAAGACGCGGTAGTTCGAGGAGAAGGAGGAGGTGTGGGGCCGCAAAGCCGAAGCGCAGGTCTCCATGTACATCGACCTCACCTCCGACAATGACGACGAGTGATCGCCGCCACTGCCGCAGCGTCGCCGCCGCGCCCGCAGGGCTCCGGTGAGCCCCATTTTGGCCAGTTTAGGGTTAGGGTAGGCCAATGCGCAGTATGTAATCAATGAACTATATATATGTATGAATGATCATCTCTACAGTTTCTTTTTCATTTCTCGCGCGAAATATTTTTTCAAATTTTACAGTTTCACATAAGGTTGCAGCTCGGCCGTAGCCAAATTCGCCCCTTATAAAAGGCCAAACGCGAACCGTAAACCCCTTACAAGGGCTAGCCTTATAAAAGGTCTGCTAGAGATGCTTTTAATGCCTCCGCTTTGTCGCCTTCTATCTTTTCTCTCCCTTGTGTCCCTCATCAGTGCACTGCTGTCATTTTAATCTTCTAGCCAAGTTCCAGTTGGGGCGTCGACATGCTCAGCTAAAGCCTTCCCCAAAGGTTATCGCGTGCACATTATATGTCCGTTACCCCGCACAACCTCGTCGAGTCGTCAACCTCGTCGTCCTCAACATTGTCAGAGTTTTGTTGCCGATGATCGTGGGGACCTCTCGTGTCGTGATGCAGCTAGCCGCTAATTAGCAGCATCCCTAACGTTTACTCTCTCTATTTTAAAATATAAGATGTTTTTGTAGGCTAGTTTATAACCTACTAAAACGTCTTATATTTTAGAACGGAAGCTTCACAATTCAAAAAAAAAAAAATCATTCGTGTCTATCTAGGCACATCTAGTTATTGCACATCTAAGTGACCCAGTCACACTACAAGAAAAATAAAGTAGACAATAAAATAGATGTGCAATAATTAGGACACATCTAGACGTGCTTTAACAAAACTGAATTCAGTTTTGATACTGGGTGGATTTCGTGGATAGTTGTAGTCCGCTTACGTGTGCGCTGCAAGTTACAGAGTCCGGCTCCAACCATGCAAAGTTTTTTTTATTTTTGCGTGGCCAAACATGCAAAGCTTGTCACGGTCGGTTCGACGTAGTTATGGTTACCCAATTCCGTACGAGCGGCTTAAATCACGGTCACGGACGCGCAGGGTACATACGTCGTCACCGCCGTGCTGATCGATTCATCAGCTAGCTAGCTAGCTAGGTTTCGGCTTCGATTGATCGACCATGGCGTCTTCGCCGTCGTCGTCCCCCGCGGCCCCCGCCGAAGCCGACTCCCCGATCGTCCACGTCGCCTTCAGCAGCGGCACCTCCCACTTCGTCGCGTCCGCGGCCACCGGGTTCCACGTCTTCTCCTGCGACGACGACAAGGTCGAGCGCGTCCACTACAAGTCCGACGCCGTCGCCTCTCCCGGCGTCGTGGTGACCTCCGCCGAGCTGCTAACGCGGTCGCGCGTGGCCGTTGTGACCCAGATGGCAGGCGCCGTCAAGGGCGCGGCCGAGCACCACGCCATCTACTTCTGGGACGAGGAGAGCGGGGAGGCGAAGCAGATAGCCATCGGCTCGACCAAGACCCCCGACCTCGGCCCCGTGGGCGGGCTCCGCCTTCTCGGGGGCCACGTGCTCGTCGCCGGCCAGCAGATGGCCATGCTGGTCATCAGCGGCGACTTGAAGAGCCGAAAGCTGGTTCAGACGGGCCCCAACCCGCTTGGGCTGTGCGCGCTGGCGGTTGACCAGGAGACGCGGCTCGTCTGCGCCCTGCCGCGGCCGGAGAAGGGGGCGGTGCAGGTCCGCCGGACCGGCAAGCCCGGCAGCGTCGACGTGCGCGCGCACGCGTCGAGCCTGTCGTGCATCGCGCTCTCCCGCGACGGCCGGCTGCTCGCCACAGCCGGATCAAAGGGCACGCTCGTGCGCATCTTCAGCACCGACGACGGCACCATGCTCCAAGAGGTATCCAACGCCTACTACCTCTCGTCAGTATTTTAGTTGGTTTTCTCCTGGAAAATCTTCCTTTTCGGGGCACAATATTTTCTAATCAGTTACATAAGAGTCGTTTTGCCTCTTGTCACGGTAAGTATTTACTGGACTAGCAAAACATATACTCCCTCCAATTAGAATTACTTGTCGCTCAAACGAATATGACGGAGAAAGTATATACCTACTTCAGTGTGCTTCCATCTTGGTGTTCGGTCGTGTTATTCACTGGAGCAATTAGAGTAACTCCAACGGGCTGACCCAAACGGACGGCGATTTCGTCCGCTTTTTATCCGTTTGGGTCGGCCGCCCGCCCTGTTTTTTATATGGGTCGGCACGCGCCCAACGCGCCGACCCATATGTGCGGCGTGGCCGGCTGGCCGCCCAATTTTGCATTGCATTCAACATATTGTGAAATGAAAATTTAACAAACAAAATAGTCCGCCCAAATAAATATTATAGTTTTTACAGGCCAAATAAAAATAAAAATGTTTCACATAGTTTTACGAACGAATAAAAGTAGATACATCTATTGGTTGCCAACATGAGTCCACATATGCTCAACCAAATCATTTTGCAGTTGCACGTGAGTTTCCCAATCACGCATGTCTTCATGAAACTGAGTGAACTGCTCAAATGTTGCCGCTACTCCATGCTCAGGCACAACATTCTCACCCTGAAACTGAAAGCCTTGATCGTACAGACGTTCCGGGCGCTCGTCTTCTACGATCATATTGTGCATGATCACACAAGCAGTCATCACCTCCCATAGTTTCTGCGTGCTCCAAGTACTAGCAGGATACCGAACGATGCCCCATCGAGATTGCAAAACACCAAAGGCACGCTCGACATCCTTTCTAGCACTCTCTTGCTCTTGGGCAAATCTTTTCCTTTTCTCTCCAACAGGGTCGGGTATTGTCTTTACAATAGTGGTCCACTGAGGATAGATACCGTCACCCAAATAGTACCCTTTGTCGTAGTTGTGGCCGTTGACAGTAAAGTTCACCGGTGGGCTGTTGCCTTCGGCAAGCCTAGCAAACATCGGCGAGCGCTGAAGCACGTTGATATCATTGTGTGATCCAGCCATGCCAAAGAAAAAGTGCCAGATCCAGAGATCTTGAGACGCCACGGCCTCTAGTATGACAGTGCAAGCCCTGACATGTCCCTTATACTGCCCTTGCCAAGCAGAAGGGCAGTTCTTCCACTCCCAGTGCATGCAGTCTATGCTGCCAAGCATCCCCGGGAAGCCCCTGCTAGCATTCATCGCCAACAAACGGGCTGTATCTGCAGCTGTCGGCTCTCTCAAGTACTCAGGGCCAAACACAGCAATCACAGCCTTGCATAACTTATACAGGGACTCTAGGCATGTAGACTCGCTCATACGGACGTACTCGTCAATGAGATCACCGGGCACTCCGTATGCAAGCATTCGGATGGCGGCAGTGCATTTCTGATAAGAGGAGAAACCAATCTTGCCGACAGCATCCTCTTTGCACTCGAAGTAGTCATCATAGCCGATCACTCCCTCTCTAATACGGTTGAAAACATGCCTACACATAGGGAACCGGCGACGGAATTGGTGATGTTTGAACAACGGGTTTGTTGTATCAAAGTAGTCCTTTCAGAGAAGGAAATGTCCGCTCTCTCGGTTACGATTCAACGCCGGAAGGTGGCTCGGAATGGAGCCACGGAACAACGGTCGCTGGTTGTTGAGGTGGTGATGGACCAACACGGCAGCCAATATCTCCTCCTCGTCGTCGGACAACGAGTCGTCGGAGTCGCAAATGAAATTGTGGAAAAAGAACTCGTCGGCGGAGTCCATTTTTGTACCTTGGCAAACTGTCGAACAGCTTGCGGGCGTCGAAGAAGGAGGCGGCCGGCGAGGGGAGACGCGGCACCCACAGACCAGCTAGCTGCCCGGCCGGCGTTCGACGAGTGTGACGGCGTCCGACGAGCGTGCCGGTCGTATGTGGCGGGGGCGGCGAGGCCTCTTCTTGGTCGCGGGCGGCTGTGCGGTGGGGGAAGCGGCGGCGGGAACTACTTTGCTCCCCGGCGGCGGCGGGCGACTGGGGACAGGGGCGGCGTTGCTGGGCGGATGTGGAGGCGGCGGCAGCTGGAAGAGTCGCCGCAAAAATCGGCGGCGGCGTCGGTGACGGAGGAGGCGGGGGGCGAGGGTTGCTTGTTGGCCGGGGGGAGGGAGGCCAATGTGCCACAGACCAGCGGGCCCGGGGACAGGAGTAGGCGACCGCGCGCGCGCCCGTCGCGTGTCCGCGCCGACGCAAATCATGCTCAAATATGGGCCGGGAATGGGTCTCCCGCGGACGAAAAACGGACGCGCGTCCGTTTGGGTCGGCGCGTTGGGCCGCCTTTTCTGTCCGCGCTGACCCAAATGGACGGCCGCGGACGAAATGGGTCGCCCCATTGGAGTTGCTCTTATATATTATTTAAGTCAATCTGAGGCAAGTGTTCGGGTCTATTATGACATAAAGATTAGGTGCCTAACTGACATTGTTTATCTTGAAAAACAAATATTTCTCGACATAAGAAAAAATCTTTTTTATTTTAAATTTAAGAAACTAGCAAGGATTAAAATCGCGGGAGAAACGATTTTGCGGCGGCCTCTCCCAGCAGCTATAGCGGCTGCCATAGCGGGCAATTGCGGCAAATAGCGGGATTTTTTTTTGGTGGGAGAGAAGATTTCTGGAGGGTTTTGCTGTTTTTGAGCCATTTAGAGGGATATGTGGAGGATTTCGCGGCAACAACCATATCGTAGCGGCGAGGCTCCCGGGCAGCTATAGCGCAGCTATCGCGGCTGTTTCGCGGGCTATTTTAATCTATGGAAACTAGTGTATTTTTTAGGGCATAAGCTCCTATCTAAATCTACTTTCCTTGAGCATAATATAGGGGTTTTCATTTGATTCTAAATTCCAAGATAACTCATTAGAATTATTAATAAGATGGTCCTAATATATTAGCAATATTTAGATTGCCCCCTCTTTTTATTCACTTTATTACTTCTATTCTAAACCCTATCCCTATGGTTTATTCTTATGGAATATCATACAAAATAAAAGGTGTAAGAAATGGATATAATGAAATTCTTGATTCGATCTTATGACCTAATTTATTTGATTAATGGATTATGAAAAAAAAGAAGCATGGTCTTATTCAAATTCAAAGTGCTTCGTAATCTTCAACCAGTTCTGAGTTGCTGCGTACGTGCAGCTAAGGAGAGGCATCGACAGAGCAGACATCCACTGCATCGCCTTCTCGCCGGACTTCAGATGGCTGGCCGTTTCCAGCGACAAGGGGACGGTCCACGTTTTCCCCGTCGCCAGCGTCGACAAAGCAACCTTGACAATGGAGGGCGGCGACGGGGATGCCCTCCTGGTGGCCCCGTCACGAGCAGCGGCGTTTCCTCCTGCACCGGCAGCAGCCAAGCAGGGATCATTACTGCCATCGTTCTTGAAAGGTGTAACACCTGTTCTCCTACACAGAAGAACTAACGATCCAATGTGGTTTTCTGTACCCTGAAAAACTGAAGTACTTCTGCGTGCATCTCTTGCAGGTTACTTGCCGAGCTACTTCAGCTCAGAGCGGTCTCTGGCGCAGGTCCGGCTCCGTGAGGGCGTCGAGTACGCGGTGGAGTTCTGGCGGCACCACCCCAACACCATCCTCATCGCCGGCACGGACGGAAGGTGCGTGTGTGTCCCCTGGTTTCTTTTCTCATGGTGTAGAACAGAATATATGGCATGATCCGTGAACAGTGAACTGATCTTTTTGTGGCTGCGAATGGTTTGTGCCTGCAGCTTCTACCGGTGCCGTTTCGACCCCGTGAACGCGGGCGAGATGAAGCAGCTGGAGCATGAGAGATTCATTAAGAAGATCAACGAGTGAGGCAGCAAGAGAGAAATATCTCAGCCCACTAGGAGATTTAGCCATAGGATGTACTCCCTCCGTTTCTTTTTAGTCTGCGTATAAAGTTTGATCAGAGTCAAGCTTTGTAAAGTTTGACTAACTTTATATTAAAAGTTATCAACATTTACAATATGAAATGTATTTTCATACTGTATAGTTTTAGTATTATAGATGTTCATATTTTTTATATAAATTTGATCAAACTTTGTGCAGTTTGACTTTGATCAAATTTTATACGCGGAGCAAAAAGAAACGAAGGGAGTCTTACAATGCAATGGCTGGCTTAGAGAGGTGTTTGCAAAAGTAAATCGGTTTTGGCCTAATCATCAGTGCTTGTTTCCATAGTAGAGGCCCTTAATTAAGGGAGTGGCTAGTGGTCTGAATTTAAAATTTGGGTCAGGCATTTTTTTTTCACAACTAGCTAGCCTCCGGCTAGGGCAAAATGCAAATGCAGTCCGTCTAGCCCATGCGGAAAAGTTTATAGGTATACTTCATAATTTCAACACCGAATATCCTTCGCTTCTCTGTCAGGTAGGCTAAAGTACTGCTCCCTTCGTTTCTAAATACAAGTCTTTGTAGAGATTCCAATGCGGACTATATATAGAGTAAAATGAGTGAAGGTAAGAAGGATCATGTTAAAATTTTCGATGAATATACACTCTAAAATATGTTTATATACATCCGCATGCAGTTTTTATTGAAATCTTAAAAAAAACTTGTATTTAGAAACAGAGGAAGTAAAATGTTGTTGCAACATCAAAACCGCTCCAGCACACAAAAATAATAGAGAAAATCCAATGAAATAAAATCAAGTGAGCATCAACAAACAAAGACAAATACTAAAACAAAATAAAAACTCAAACCTTTGCAACCACAAAACAGAAGCCCACCAAATACTTGGGTTTAGTCTTAAACATACAAAAAGTGACAAGGAAGAATATAATAGTGAAATTAAAATTTGGGTTCTTCACATTTTTATTTGACAACTGGCTAGCCACCGGCGAGGGCAGAAACAGTCCCCCAAGCCCATGTGGAAAAGTTTATACGTGCCGACACTGCTCGCATCCATCACTAGCTCAACACCAAATATCCTTCACTACTCTGTCAAGTAGGCTAAAGTAGTAAAACATTGTAATACGGGCAACATCAAAACGCCCCCACACACAAATATGTTAGAGAAAATCCAATGATAAAAAATCATGTAAGCATCAATGAGCGAAAACACATACTAAAATAAAACATAAACTCAACCTTTGCAATCACCAAATACTTGGGCTTAGTCTGAAACATACTGATACTGACCAAGGAAGAATATAATAGTGATTTTTTTGCAAAAAAGGAAATTTTCTATGAGAGAATAAAATTCTGGCATTTGTTTTACCCTTAAGGAAAAAAACACTAAAAGAAAAAATCAAAACAATAAAGTTTTCTAAGCAAGAATGAATTAGTGGCATTGATGTTACCCTTTAAGAAGAAAGAAAATAAAAAAAACTAAAACAAAAGTGAGAAATTTTGCACACAATTTACATAAAAAATATTATTATTTATAATATACAGGAATAATTTGCAACAAAAGAGTTTCCTAAGTAGGAAGGAATTTGCGGCATATGGTCTGGATTACCCATTAATCAGGCATATGGTCTGGATTACCCAATTATACAATATGCTGACGATACTCTAATGATCATGCCTGCTGATGAGGAACAGCTCAATCACCTTAAATATCTCCTTAACCTCTTCAGTATGTCCACTGGTCTATTTGTCAACTTCAGTAAATCCTCCATGATCCCAATTAATATTGACCAACAATCTGTCACCACACTTGCAACATCATTTGGATGCAAAGCTGAAAGCCTCCCTTTTACTTATCTGAGACTACCTATGGGCACCACCAAGCCTTCTATTCATGACCTCATCCCAGTTATATCAAGAATTGACAGAAGACTCTCAGGGGTTGCTAGATTCATGAATCACTCTGGCAGACTAACTTATATAACCTCTGTTGTTGCATCCATGCCAATATTTGCTATGTGCTCCCTTAAAGTTCATGTTACCATTCTGGATCATGTGGATAAATCAAGCAGAAACTTCCTCTGGTATGGGAGTGAGATCAATAAAGGAGGTAAATGTCTAGCCAGCTGGGAGATGATATGCAAACCCAAACAGCAAGGAGGGCTTGGGGTTTTGAATTTAAGAGAACAAAATAAAGCACTCCTTATTAAGCACCTCTTCAAATTCTACAACAAGGTTGATGTCCCATGGGTAAAATTAATTTGGGAAGCTCACTATCATAATAATGAGGTCCCACACTATAACAGGAACAAAGGCTCTTTTTGGTGGAAAGACTGCATGAAAATGTTTGACCTTTTCAGAGATATGACTACTTGTGACATCAAGTCTGGGAACACTAATTTGCTTTGGGAAGACAATTGGAATGGTGACATTATGAAAATAAAGTTCCCTGAGCTGCATTCTTTTTCCCAAAAGGAAAACATATCTATCAAAGAAGCCAAAGAATTGGAAAATTATTACAGCCTATTTCAACTACCTTTATCCATCCAAGCCCACCAGCAGTTCCATTTGTTCTCTGATGATTTAAACAGTATCAGAAACATCTATGATAAGGACACTTGGCTTTTCAACTGGGGCAATACCAAGAACATTACCAAGAATGGTGAGGATGCTGCTAACACTTTCAAGTGGATATGGAAATCATGTTGCCTACCAAGACACAAATTCTTCTGCTGGTTAATGCTCAATGATAGAATAAATACATGTGATCTTTTGGTCCGAAAAAGCATGCATCTGGACTCCACAGTATGTGTATTATGCAACAATGAAGACATGGAAGACAAGACTCATCTCCTATTTACCTGTCCATTTAGTCAAGGGTTTTGGTGGAACATTGGCTTTGAATGGAATGTGGATCTGGACATCAACAATATGTTTTTGATGCTAAACACAGGTACAAAATTGACCACTTTATGGAAACCATGATACTAGGATGATGGAGCATATGGAATCAGAGAAATGGGATGATTATTGAAGGAATACCATGCTCAATAAATGAATGCAAAAATGATTTTATCAGGAATTTCAATATGACCATGTTAAGGGCTAGACCTACTCTGAAAGAGGGCATGTCCTCTTGGATAGACAATATTTAATTTCCTCTCCATAGTTTCCCTTTACTTTCTTATTAGATAGTTTTTTCTTTGGTTGTTCCCCCATCAACCAATGATATGTATTTTGGTACCTTTGATTATTAATGGAAAATGACTCACAGTAGGGGGTTTACCCTACTGTTCTTTGGTCAAAAAAATAGTACCCATTAAAATGAAAGAAAATAAAATAAAACCTATAAAAACCAAAATAATAAATAATAAAGTTTTCTAAAAAGAAAGAGTTAGTGGCATTGGTATTACCCATTAAAGAAGAAAGGAAATAAATAGTCTAAAAGAAACAATGACACAATTTACACATATATTATGTTTTCTCATAATATGACAAAAAATAAGCATATAACTGTGGAATTTTGCAAAAAGAAGTTTTTCAAAGAATGACTGAATTAGTTGCATAAATTGCACTTTTCATAATATGCGAAGAATAAACATATAATTCTGCATTTTCACACTATAATATAATGTGCATACATATTGTATAATAGTTGCGTGTATACAAAAAAAGTATACTTACACACAAAAATGACGTTTTTCTAGTAAAAAATCCACATATAAAAACTAAAAATATTAAAAGGAAGCGTGAATTAGTGGCATTGATGTTACCCTTTATATAAGAAGAAATGAAATAAAAAAACTAAAAAAACAATGAAAAATATGCGCACAGTTTACAAAAAAATTGTAAATTAATCTAATGTGCAATAGAGGAATATTTGAAAAAAGAAGTTTCCTAAGAAGAATGAATTAGTGGCATTGATATTACCCTTAAAGAAGAAAGGAAAATAAATTCAAACTAAAACAAAATCAAAATAATGAAGTTTTATAATGAAGAATAAATTAGTGGCATCCGTATTACCCATAATGAATAAATAAAGAAGATCAAACTAAGTAATGAATTTGAATAATTAGGAATCAATTAGTGCCGTTGGTATTACCATTTAAGAAAAAAGAATACTAAAAATCAAATACATGACAAAAATTGCACACTATATACAAAAGAATGAGCTTTTTAATATGTGTGAGAACAAGAGTATAATAGTTTAATCAATGGAATTGGTATTACCCTTAAATAAAAAGAAAAATTAAAATTAAAAAACAAAAACTAAATTAAAATAAGGAAGTTTCCTAAGAATGAATGAGTTAGAGGCGTTATTATTACCCTTAAAGAAGAAAGGAAAATAAAACTAAACTAAATTAAAATTAAAATAATGAAATTTTATAAGGATGGATGAATTAGTAGCATTGGCATTACATTGTAAGAAGAAAGAAAATGAAAATAAAA
This sequence comes from Triticum aestivum, assembly GCF_018294505.1. Taxonomy (NCBI): domain Eukaryota; kingdom Viridiplantae; phylum Streptophyta; class Magnoliopsida; order Poales; family Poaceae; genus Triticum; species Triticum aestivum. Next base: position 67,047,531 of record NC_057799.1, on the reverse strand, counting down.
TAAAAAACTAGCACAGAACTTTTCACTAAAATTGCACTTTTTTAGTATGCAAAGATTAATCATAGAATAGTGCAATTTTGGCACATATTATATAGTATTTGTGTGCATATATTTACACTCACCCAAGATCCCAAAAGTTCGCACAAAAGAAAAGAAAAACAACCAATGAAGAAAAATAAAAAATAAAAGCAAAAAATAGATATAAAAAAGAAAAAAACAGGGGGCGGGGAGGGAGTAAGGGGAAGGCTGGTTCACACCTCATAATGGGCTTCGGACCGTTAAGAAATTGACTGACCCAAATATACGGTCAGTCGATTTAATACAACACTATATAAGATACCCTACTGTGCATTGTAGAAACAAAAATTCAAGGAGATAGGGTAGAAGCTCTAGCTAGTACTCTTGGGTATGATAATGCTTATGCCGTTGATAGTAATGGTAGGAGCGGTGGTATTGGTCTGTTTTGGAACAATTCAATAAAAGTTGAGATTCTTGGCTACTCTGTTTATCATCTAGATGTTTCAGTAGAGAAAAACGATCAGGACAAGTGGCAGATGACCTGTGTGACTGTGTCTACGGAGAGGCACAAACACATTTACGACACCAGATATGGGATGTACTGAAAAACATCAGCACGTTGAGTACACTTCCATGGTTGTGCTTGGGTGACTTTGATGAAGTGCTACGTCCAAATCAACACGAACAAGTTGGGCAGCGCATCAATGCCCAGATACAGGCCTTTAGAGATGCTACAGATATAGTTGCATGTTGCTTGACTTGGGCTATAAGGGCAACTTTTGAACGTTTGAGAAGAAGGTTTCTAGAGGAAGTTATACACGGTGCAGACTTGGCAGAGCATTGGCAAACGCTGATTGGATGGCAAGGTTCCCTTTAGCTTCAGTCACACATCTTACAGGAGTTACTTCCGACCATCACCAATTCATTTGGACTTTGGGACTACAGCTCAGGAACGCACAGAAAGGTCCTTCAAATATGAGCTTATGTGGGAACAATTGAAGGAAATATGCCCTACAGGCAATAATAAAGTTGTTATTTTATATTTCCTTATTCATGATAAATGTTTATTATTCATTCTAGAATTGTATTGATCGGAAACCTTAATACATGTGTGAATACATAGACAAACACTGTGTCCCTAGTGAGCCTCTACTTGACTAGCTCGTTGATCAAAGATGGTTAAGGTTTCCTAACCATGGACATGAGTTGTCATTCTATAACAGGATCACATCATTAGGAGAATGATGTGATGGACATGACCCATCCATTAGCTTAGCATATTGATCGTTCAGTTTTATTGCTATTGCTTTCTTCATGTCAGATACATATTCCTTCGACTATGAGATTATGCAACTCCCGGATACCGGAGGAATACATTGTGCGCTGTCAAACGTCACAACGTAACTGGGTGATTATAAAGATGCTCTACAGGTATCTCCGAAGGTGTTTGTTGGGTTGGCATAAATGGAGATTAGGATTTGTCACTCCGAGTATCGGAGAGGTATCTCTGGGCCCTCTCGGTAATACACATCATAAGAAGCCTAGCAAGCAAAGTGACTAATGAGTTAGTTGCAGGATGATGTATAACGGAACGAGTAAAGAGACTTGCTAGTAATGAGATTGAACTAGGCATGAAGATACTGACGATCGAATCTCGGGCAAGTAACATACCGATGACGAAGGGAATAACGTATGTTGTCATAACGGTTCGACCAATAAAGATCTTCGTAGAATATGTAGGAACCAATATGAGCATCTAGGTTCCGCTATTGGTTATTGACCTGAGAAGTGTCTCGGTCATGTCTACATAGCTCTCGAACGCGTAGGGTCCGCACGCTTAACGTTCGATGACGATTTAGTATTATATGAGTTATATGATTTGGTGACTGAATGTTGTTCGGAGTCCCGAACGAGATCACGAACATGACGAGGAGTCTCAAAATGGTCGAGAGGTAAAGATTGATATATAGGATGATAGTATTCGGACACCGGAAGTGTTCCGGAATGTATCAGGTAGTTATTGGCGTACCGGGGGGGGGGGGGGTTACCGGAACCCCTGGGGAAAGATATGGGCCATAGGAGGGGAGCACACCAGCCCACAAGGGGTGGCGCCCCCCCCCTAACGAAGGAGTCCGAGTGGGGAAGGGAAAGAGGGGTTCGCCCCCCTTCCTTCTCTCCCTCCTCTTGGGAAAGAGGGGGAGGCCGAATTGGGGAGGACCCCAAGTAGGATTCCTATATATATATACATGGGGAGGGGGCGCCTAGAACACACAACAACAATCGTTAGCCGTGTACGGCGCCCCCCTCCACAGTTTACACCCTTGATCATAGTTTTGCGGTGCTTAGGCAAAGCCCTGCGAGAATCACTTCACCATCACCGTCACCACGCTGTCGTGTTGACGGCACTCATCTACTTCCTCAACACCTTGCTGGATCAAGAAGGTGAGGAACGTCACCAAGCTGAACATGTGCATAACTCGGAGGCGCCGTATGTTCGGTGCTTGATCGGTCAGAGCTAGAAGAAGTTCGACTACATCAACCGCGTTGTCGAACGCTTCCGCTTTCGGTCTACTAGGGTACATGGACACACTCTCCCCCTCGTTGCTATGCATCTCCTAGATAGACCTTGCGTGAGCGTAGGATTTTTTTTGAAATTGCATGCTACGTTTCCCAATAGTGGCATCCGAGCCAGGTCTATGCATAGATGATATGCACGAGTAGAACACAAAGAGTTGTGGGTGGTGATAGTCATACTGCTTACCACCAACGTCTTATTTTGATTCGGCGGTATTGTTGGATGAAGCGGCCCGGACCAACCTTACATGACCACGTTCATGAGACCGGTTCCACCGACAGACATGCAACTAGTTTTGCATAAAGGTGGCTGGCGGGTGTCTGTTTCTCCTACTTTAGTTGAATCGAATTTGACTGCGGTCGGTCCTTGTTGAAGGTTAAAACAGAAAACTTGACAAAACACCGTTGTGGTTTTGATGCGTAGGTAAGAACGGTTCTTGCTAGAAGCCCGTAGCAGCCACGTAAAACTTACAACAACAAAGTAGAGGACGTCTAACTTGTTTTTGCAGGGCATGTTGTGATGTGATATGGTCAAGACATGATGTGATATACGTTATTGTATGAGATGATCATGTTTTGTAGAAGTTATCGGCAACCGGCAGGAGCCTTATGGTTGCCTCTTTATTGTATGAAATGCAAACGCCATGTAATTGCTTTACTTTATCACTATGCGTTAGCGATATTTGTAGAAGCAATAGTTGGCGAGACGACCACGACGCTACGATGGAGATCAAGGTGTCGAGCCGGTGACAATGGAGACGATGCTTTGGAGATGGAGATCAAAAGCACAAGAGGATGATGGCCATATCATGTCACATATTTTGATGCATGTGATATTTATCTTTTATGCATCTTATTTTGCTTAGTACGGCGGTATCATTATAAGATGATCCCTTAACTAAATTTCAAGGTATAAGTGTTCTCCCTGAGTATGCACCGTTGTGACAATTCGTCGTGTTGAGACACCACGTGATGATCGGGTGTGATAGACTCTACGTTCACATACAATGGGTGCAAGAAAGTTTTGCACATACGGAATACTCGGGTTAAACTTGACGAGCCTAGCAGGTACAAACATGGCCTCGGAACACTGGAGACCGAAAGGTCGAACGTGAATCATATAGTACATATGATCAACATAGAGATGTTCACCATTGAAGACTACTCCATCTCACGTGATGATCGGACATGGTTTAGTTGATTTGGATCACATATCATTTACATGACTTGAGGGATGTCTATCTAAGTGGGAGTTCTTAAGTAATTTGATTAATTGAACTTAATTTATCATGAACTTAGTCCTGATAGTTTTTGCATATCTATGTTGTAGATCAATGGCCCGTGCTACCATTCCCTTGAATTTTAATGCGTTCCTAGAGAAAGCTAAGTTGAAATATGATGGTAGCAACTACACGTGTTGGGTCCGTTACTTGAGGATTATCCTCATTGTTGCACAGAAGAATTATGTCCTTGATGCACTGCTAGGTGAAAGGCCTGCTGCAGGAGCAGATGCTGATGTTATGAACGTCTGGCAAGCTCAATCTAATGACTACTCGATTGTTCAGTGTGCCATGCTTTACGGCTTAGAATCGGGACTTGAAAGACGTTTTGAACGTCATGGACCATATGAGATGTTCCAGGAATTGAAGTTAATATTTCAAGCAAATGCCCGACTTGAGAGATATGAAGTCTCCAACAAGTTCTATAGCTGCAAGATGGAGGAGAACAGTTCTGTCAGTGAGCACATACTCAAAATGTCCGGGTATCATAATCACTTGACTCAGCTATGAGTTAATCTTCCAGATGATAGTGTTATTGACAGAGTTCTTCAATCACTGCCACCAAGCTATAAAGGCTTCGTGATGAACTATAATATGCAAGGGATGCACAAGACAATTCCCGAGCTATTCGCAATGCTCAAAGCTGCAGAGGTAGAAATCAAGAAGGAGCATCAAGTGTTGATGGTTAACAAGACCACTAGTTTCAAGAAAAAGGGCAAGGGAAAGAAGGGGAACTTCAAGAAGAATGGCAAGAAAGTTGCCACTCCCGGGAAGAAACCCAAAGCTGGACCCAAGCCTGAAACTGAGTGCTTCTACTGCAAAGGGACTGGTCACTGGAAGCGGAACTGCCCCAAGTATTTGGCGGATAAGAAGGATGGCAAAGTGAACAAAGGTATATTTTGTTGGAAATATGCCCTAGAGGCAATAATAAATGGTTATTATTATATTTCTGTGTTCATGATAATAGTCTTTTATTCATGCTATAATTGTATTGTCCGGAAATCGTAATACATGTGTGAATACATAGACCACAACCTGTCCCTAGTAAGCCTCTAGTTGACTAGCTCGTTGATCAACAGATAGTCATGGTTTCCTGACTATGGACATAGGATGTCATTGATAACGGGATCACATCATTAGGAGAATGATGTGATGGACAAGACCCAACTTAAGCATAGCATAAAAGATCGTGTAGTTTCGTTTGCTAGAGCTTTTCCAATGTCAAGTATCTTTTCCTTAGACCATGAGATCGTGCAACTCCCGGATACCGTAGGAGTGCTTTGGGTGTGCCAAACGTCACAACGTAACTGGGTGACTATAAAGGTGCATTACGGGTATCTCCGAAAGTGTCTGTTGGGTTGGCACGGATCGAGACTGGGATTTGTCACTCCGTGTAAACGGAGAGGTATCTCTGGGCCCACTCGGTAATGCATCATCATAATGAGCTCAATGTGACTAAGGCGTTAGTCACGGGATCATGCATTGCGGTACGAGTAAAGAGACTTGCCGGTAACGAGATTGAACTAGGTATTGGGATACCGACGATCGAATCTCGGGCAAGTAACATACCGATTGACAAAGGGAATTGCATACGGATTGATTGAATCCTCGACACCGTGGTTCACCCGATGATATCATCGTGGAACATGTGGGAGCCAACATGGGTATCCAGATCCCGCTGTTGGTTATTGACCGGAGAGGTGTCTCGGTCATGTCTGCATGTCTCCCGAACCCGTAGGGTCTACACACTTAAGGTCCGGTGACGCTAGGGTTGTAGAGATATATGTATGCGGAAACCCGAAAGTTGTTCGGAGTCCCGGATGAGATCCCGGACGTCACGAGAGGTTCCGGAATGGTCCGGAGGTGAAGAATTATATATAGGAAGTCCAGTTTTGGCCACCGGGAAAGTTTCGGGGGTTATCGGTATTGTACCGGGACCACCGGAAGGGTCCCGGGGGTCCACCGGGTGGGGCCACCTGTTCCGGAGGGCCCCGTGGGCTGAAAGTGGAGGGGAACCAGCCCCTAATGGGCTGGGGCGCCACTTTGGGCCTCCCCCCATGCGCCTAGGGTTGGGAACCCTAGGGGGGGGAGTTTCCCCTTGCCTTGGGGGGCAAGGCAACCCCTTCCCCCTTGGCCGCCGCCCCCCCTTGGAGATCCCATCTCCAAGGGCTGCGCACCCCCCTTGGGGGCCTATATAAAGAGGGGGGGGGGAGGGAGGGCAGCACACTACAGCCTTTGGCGCCTCCCTCCTCCCCTGCAACACCTCTCTCTCGCGCGCAGAAGCTCGGCGAAGGCCTGCCGGAGAGCCGCTACATCCACCACCACGCCGTCGTGCTGTTGGATCTCCATCAACCTCTCCTCCCCCCTTGCTGGATCAAGAAAGGAGGAGACGTCGCTGCACCGTACGTGTGTTGAACGCGGAGGTGCCGTCCGTTCGGCACTCGGTCATCGGTGATTTGGATCACGGCGAGTACGACTCCGTCATCCACGTTCATTGGAACGCTTCCGCTCGCGATCTACAAGGGTATGTAGATCCACTCCTTTCCCCTCGTTGCTAGTAGACTCCATAGATGCATCTTGGTGAGCGTAGGAAAATTTTAAATTATGCTACGATTCCCGACAGTGGCATCATGAGCCAGGCCTATGCGTAGTTACTATGCACGAGTAGAACACAAAGAAGTTGTGGGCGTTGATGTTGCCAATTCTTCTTGCCGCTACTAGTCGTTTCTTGTTTCGGCGGCATTGTAGGATGAAGCGGCCCGGACCGACCTTACACGTACGCTTACGTGAGACAGGTTCCACCGACTGACATGCACTAGTTGCATAAGGTGGCTAGCGGGTGTCTGTCTCTCCTACTTTAGTCGGAACGGATTCGATGAAAAGGGTCCTTATGAAGGGTAAATAGAAATTGGCAAATCACGTTGTGGTCATACGTAGGTGAGAAATCGTTCTTGCTAGAAACCTACAAACCACGTAAAAACTTGCAACAACAATTAGAGGACGTCTAACTTGTTTTTGCAGCAAGTGATATATGTGATATGATATGGCCAGAAGATGTGATGAATGATATATGTGATGTATGAGATTGATCATATTCTTGTAATAGGAATCACGACTTGCATGTCGATGAGTATGACAACCGGCAGGAGCCATAGGAGTTGTCTTTATTATTTTGCATGACCTGCGTGTCATTGAATAACGCCATGTAATTTACTTTACTTTGTTGCTAAACGGTTAGCCATAGAAGTAGAAGTAATCGTTGGCGTGACAACTTCATGAAGACACAATGATGGAGATCATGATGATGGAGATCATGGTGTCATGCCGGTGACGAAGATGATCATGGTGCCCCGAAGATGGAGATCAAAGGAGCATGATGATATTGGCCATATCATGTCACTATTTGATTGCATGTGATGTTTATCATGTTTTTGCATCTTATTTGCTTAGTACGACGGTAGCAAGTAGGATGATCCCTTATAATAATTTCAAGAAAGTGTTCACCCTAACTGTGCACCGTTGCGAAGGTTCGTCGTTTCGAAGCACCACGTGATGATCGGGTGTGATAGATTCTTACGTTCGCATACAACGGGTGTTGACGAGCCTAGCATGTACAGACATGGCCTCGGAACACACGCAATACACTTAGGTTGACTTGACGAGCCAAGCATGTACAGACATGGCCTCGGAACACGGAGGACCGAAAGGTCGAGCATGAGTCGTATAGAAGATACGATCAACATGGAGATGTTCACCGATCTTGACTAGTCCGTCTCACGTGATGATCGGACACGGCCTAGTTGAGTTCGGATCATGTTTCACTTAGATAACTAGAGGGATGTCTATCTGAGTGGGAGTTCATTAAATAATTTGATTATATGAACTTAATTATCATGAACTTAGTCTAAAAGATCTTTACACTATGTATTGTAGATCAAATGGCCCACGTTGTCCTCAATTTCAACGCGTTCCTAGAGAAAACCAAGCTGAAAGATGATGGCAGCAACTACACGGACTGGGTCCGGAACCTGAGGCTCATCCTCATAGTTGCCAAGAAAGATTATGTCTTAGAAGCACCGCTAGGTGAAGCACCAATCCCTGAGAACCAAGACGTTATGAACGCTTGGCAGCAGCGTGCTGATGATTACTCCCTCGTTCAGTGCGGCATGCTTTACAGCTTAGAACCGGGTCTCCAAAAGCGTTTTGAGAAACATGGAGCATACGAGATGTTCGAGGAGCTGAAACTGGTTTTTCAAGGTCATGCCCGGGTCGAGAGATATGATGTCTCCGACAAGTTCTTCAGCTGTAAAATGGAGGAGAACAGTTCTGTTAGTGAGCACATACTCAGAATGTCTGGGTTGCACAACCGCTTGTCTCAGCTGGGAGTTAATCTCCCGGATGACGCGGTCATTGACAGAATCCTCCAGTCGCTTCCACCAAGCTACAAGAGCTTTGTGATGAACTACAATATGCAGGGGATGGAAAAGACCATTCCCGAGGTATATTCAATGCTAAAATCAGCGGAAGGGGAGATCAAAAAGGAACATCAAGTGTTGATGGTGAATAAAACCACTAAGTTCAAGAAGGGCAAGGGTAAGAAGAACTTCAAGAAGGACGGCAAGGGAATTGCCGCGCCCGGTAAGCCGGTTACCGGGAAGAAGTCAAAGAATGGACCCAAGCCCGAGACTGAGTGCTTTTATTGCAAGGGAAGTGGTCACTGGAAGCGGAACTGCCCCAAATATTTAGCGGACAAGAAGAAGGCCGGCAACACCCAAGGTATATGTGATATACAAGTAATTGATGTGTACCTTACCAGTACTCGTAGTAGCTCCTGGGTATTTGATACCGGTGCGGTTGCTCATATTTGTAACTCAAATCAGGAACTACGGAATAAACGGAGACTGGCAAAAGACGAGGTGACGATGCACGTCGGGAATGGTTCCAAGGTCGATGTGATCGCCGTCGGCACGCTACCTCTGCATCTACCCACGGGATTAGTTATAAACCTCAATAATTGTTATTTAGTGCCAGCTTTGAGCATGAACATTGTATCTGGATCTCGTTTAATTCGAGATGGCTACTCATTTAAATCTGAGAATAATGGTTGTTCTATTTATTTGAGAGATATGTTTTATGGTCATGCCCCGCTGGTCAATGGTTTATTCTTGATGAATCTCGAACGTGATGCTACACATGTTCATAGTGTGAATACCAAAAGATGTAAAGTTGATAACGATAGTCCCACATACTTGTGGCACTGCCGCCTTGGTCACATTGGTGTCAAGCGCATGAAGAAGCTCCATGCAGATGGACTTTTGGAGTCTCTTGATTACGAATCATTTGACACGTGCGAACCATGCCTCATGGGTAAGATGATCAAGACTCCGTTCTCCGGAACAATGGAGCGAGCAACCAACTTATTGGAAATCATACATACCGATGTGTGCGGTCCAATGAGTGTTGAGGCTCGCGGAGGATATCGTTATGTTCTCACTCTCACTGATGATTTAAGTAGATATGGGTATGTCTACCTAATTAAACACAAGTCTGAAACCTTTGAAAAGTTCAAGGAATTTCAGAGTGAGGTTGAGAATCAACGTGACAGGAAAATAAAATTCTTACGATCAGATCGTGGTGGAGAATATTTAAGTCACGAATTTGGTACACACTTAAGGAAATGTGGAATAGTTTCACAACTCACGCCGCCTGGAACACCTCAGAGAAATGGTGTGTCCGAACGTCGTAATCGCACTCTATTGGATATGGTGCGATCTATGATGTCTCTTACCGATTTACCGCTCTCATTTTGGGGTTATGCTTTAGAGACTGCCGCATTCACTTTAAATAGGGCACCGTCTAAATCCGTTGAGACGACACCGTATGAATTATGGTTTGGGAAGAAACCTAAGCTGTCGTTTCTAAAAGTTTGGGGATGCGATGCTTATGTCAAGAAACTTCAACCTGAAAAGCTCGAACCCAAATCGGAAAAATGCGTCTTCATAGGATACCCTAAGGAAACTATTGGGTACACCTTCTACCTCAGATCCGAAGGCAAGATCTTCGTTGCAAAGAACGGGTCCTTTCTAGAGAAGGAGTTTCTCTCGAAAGAATTGAGTGGGAGGAAAGTGGAACTTGATGAGGTGATAGTCACCCCTTCCGAACCGGAAATTAGCGCAGCGCGGGAAAATGTTCCTGTGGTGCCTACACCGACTGGGGAGGAAGTTAATGATGATGATCATGAAGCTTCAGATCAAGTTGTTGAACTTCGTAGGTCCACAAGGACACGTTCCGCACCAGAGTGGTACGGCAACCCTGTCCTGAAAATCATGTTGTTAGACAACGGTGAACCTTCGAACTATGAAGAAGCGATGGCGGGCCCGGATTCCGACAAATGGCTAGAAGCCATGAAATCCGAGATAGAATCCATGTATGAAAACAAAGTATGGACTTTGACTGACTTGCCCGATGAGCGGCGAGCCATAGAAAACAAATGGATCTTTAAGAAGAAGACGGACGCAGATGGTAATGTGACCATCTACAAAGCTCGACTTGTCGCTAAGGGTTATCGACAAGTTCAAGGGGTTGACTACGATGAGACTTTCTCACCCGTAGCGAAGCTGAAGTCCGTCCGAATCATGTTAGCAATTGCCGCATACTATGATTATGAGATATGGCAGATGGACGTCAAAACGGCATTCCTTAACGGCTTCCTTAAGGAAGAGTTGTATATGATGCAGCCGGAAGGTTTTGTCGATCCTAAGAATGCTAACAAAGTATGCAAGCTCCAGCGCTCAATCTATGGGCTGGTGCAAGCATCTCGGAGTTGGAACATTCGCTTTGATGAGATGATCAAAGCGTTTGGGTTTACACAGACTTATGGAGAAGCCTGTGTTTACAAGAAAGTGAGTGGGAGCTCTGTAGCATTTCTCATATTATATGTGGATGACATATTATTGATGGGAAATGATATAGAATTCTTGGAAAGTATAAAGGCCTATTTGAATAAATGTTTTTCAATGAAGGACCTTGGAGAAGCTGCTTATATATTAGGCATCAAGATCTATAGAGATAGATCAAGACGCCTCATTGGTCTTTCACAGAGTACATACCTTGACAAGATATTGAAGAAGTTCAGTATGGATCAGTCCAAGAAGGGGTTCTTGCCTGTATTGCAAGGTGTGCAATTGAGCACGGCTCAATGCCCGACCACGGCAGAAGATATAGAAGAGATGAGTGTCATCCCCTATGCCTCGGCCATAGGGTCTATTATGTATGCCATGCTGTGTACCAGACCTGATGTAAACCTTGCCGTAAGTTTGGTAGGAAGGTACCAAAGTAATCCCGGCAAGGAACACTGGACAGCGGTCAAGAATATCCTGAAGTACCTGAAGAGGACTAAGGATATGTTTCTCGTCTATGGAGGTGACGAAGAGCTCGTCGTAAAGGGTTACGTCGACGCTAGCTTCGACACAGATCCGGATGAATCGAAGTCACAGACCGAATACGTGTATATTTTGAATAGAGGAGCCGTAAGCTGGTGCAGTTGCAAGCAAAGCGTCGTGGCGGGATCTACATGTGAAGCGGAATACATGGCAGCCTCGGAGGCAGCACAGGAAGCAGTCTGGATGAAGGAGTTCATTACCGACCTAGGGGTGATTCCCAATGCGTCGGGCCCAATGACTCTCTTCTGTGACAACACTGGAGCTATTGCCCTTGCGAAGGAGCCCAGGTTTCACAGGAAGACCAGGCATATCAAGCGTCGCTTCAACTCCATTCGTGAAAGTGTTCAAAATGGAGACATAGATATTTGTAAAGTACACACGGACCTGAATGTAGCAGATCCGTTGACTAAACCTCTCCCTAGGGCAAAACATGATCAACACCAGGACGCAATGGGTGTTCGATTCATCACAATGTAACTAGATTATTGACTCTAGTGCAAGTGGGAGACTGTTGGAAATATGCCCTAGAGGCAATAATAAATGGTTATTATTATATTTCTGTGTTCATGATAATAGTCTTTTATTCATGCTATAATTGTATTGTCCGGAAATCGTAATACATGTGTGAATACATAGACCACAACCTGTCCCTAGTAAGCCTCTAGTTGACTAGCTCGTTGATCAACAGATAGTCATGGTTTCCTGACTATGGACATAGGATGTCATTGATAACGGGATCACATCATTAGGAGAATGATGTGATGGATAAGACCCAACTTAAGCATAGCATAAAAGATCGTGTAGTTTCGTTTGCTAGAGCTTTTCCAATGTCAAGTATCTTTTCCTTAGACCATGAGATCGTGCAACTCCCGGATACCGTAGGAGTGCTTTGGGTGTGCCAAACGTCACAACGTAACTGGGTGACTATAAAGGTGCATTACGGGTATCTCCGAAAGTGTCTGTTGGGTTGGCACGGATCGAGACTGGGATTTGTCACTCCGTGTAAACGGAGAGGTATCTCTGGGCCCACTCGGTAATGCATCATCATAATGAGCTCAATGTGACTAAGGCGTTAGTCACGGGATCATGCATTGCGGTACGAGTAAAGAGACTTGCCGGTAACGAGATTGAACTAGGTATTGGGATACCGACGATCGAATCTCGGGCAAGTAACATACCGATTGACAAAGGGAATTGCATACGGATTGATTGAATCCTCGACACCGTGGTTCACCCGATGATATCATCGTGGAACATGTGGGAGCCAACATGGGTATCCAGATCCCGCTGTTGGTTATTGACCGGAGAGGTGTCTCGGTCATGTCTGCATGTCTCCCGAACCCGTAGGGTCTACACACTTAAGGTCCGGTGACGCTAGGGTTGTAGAGATATATGTATGCGGAAACCCGAAAGTTGTTCAGAGTCCCGGATGAGATCCCGGACGTCACGAGAGGTTCCGGAATGGTCCGGAGGTGAAGAATTATATATAGGAAGTCCAGTTTTGGCCACCGGGAAAGTTTCGGGGGTTATCGGTATTGTACCGGGACCACCGGAAGGGTCCCGGGGGTCCACCGGGTGGGGCCACCTGTCCCGGAGGGCCCCGTGGGCTGAAAGTGGAGGGGAACCAGCCCCTAATGGGCTGGGGCGCCACTTTGGGCCTCCCCCCATGCGCCTAGGGTTGGGAACCCTAGGGGGGGGGAGTTTCCCCTTGCCTTGGGGGGCAAGGCAACCCCTTCCCCCTTGGCCGCCGCCCCCCTGGAGATCCCATCTCCAAGGGCTGCGCACCCCCCTTGGGGGCCTATATAAAGAGGGGGGGGGAGGGAGGGCAGCACACTACAGCCTTTGGCGCCTCCCTCCTCCCCTGCAACACCTCTCTCTCGCGCGCAGAAGCTCGGCGAAGGCCTGCCGGAGAGCCGCTACATCCACCACCACGTCGTCGTGCTGTTGGATCTCCATCAACCTCTCCTCCCCCCTTGCTGGATCAAGAAAGGAGGAGACGTCGCTGCACCGTACGTGTGTTGAACGCGGAGGTGCCGTCCGTTCGGCACTCGGTCATCGGTGATTTGGATCACGGCGAGTACGACTCCGTCATCCACGTTCATTGGAACGCTTCCGCTCGCGATCTACAAGGGTATGTAGATCCACTCCTTTCCCCTCGTTGCTAGTAGACTCCATAGATGCATCTTGGTGAGCGTAGGAAAATTTTAAATTATGCTACGATTCCCGACATATTTGATATACATATTATTGATTTTTACCTTACTAATGCTCGTAGTAGCGCCTGGGTATTTGATACTGGTTCGGTTGCTCATATTTGTAACTCGAAACAGGGGCTACGGATTAAACAAAGATTGGCTAAGGACGAGGTGACGATGCACGTCGGAAATGGTTCCAATGTCGATGTGATCGTTGTCGGCACGCTACCTCTACATGTACCTTCGGGATTAGTTTTAAACCTGAATAATTGTTATTTGGTGCCAGCGTTGAGCATGAACATTATATCCGGATCTTGTTTAGTGCGAGCCGGTTATTCATTTAAATCTGAGAATAATGGTTGTTTTATTTATATGAATAATATCTTTTATGGTCATGCACCCTTGAAGATTGGTCTATTTTTGTTGAATCTCGATTGTGGTGCTACACATATTCATAATATTGATGCCAAAAGATGCAAAGTTGATAATGATAGTGCAACATATTTGTGGCACTACCGTTTAGGTCATATTGGTGTAAAGCGCATGAAGAAACTCCATGCAGATGGACTTTGGAATCACTTGATTATGAATCATTTGATACTTGCGAACCATGCCTCGTGGGAAATATGACTAAAACTCCGTTCTCCGGAACAATGGAGTGAGCCAATGACTTATTGGAAATAATACATACTGATGTGTGCGGTCGCGACGGGTATCATTATTTTCTGACCTTCACAGATGATTTGAGCAGATATGGGTATATCTACTTGATGAAACACAAGTCTGAAACATTTGAAAAGTTCAAAGAATTTCAGAGTGAAGTGGAGAATCATCGTAACAAGAGAATAAAGTTTCTACGATCTGATCGCGGAGGAGAATATTTGAGTTACGAGTTTGGCCTTCATTTAAAACAATGTGGAATAGTTTCACAACTCACGCCACCTGGAACACCACAGCGTAATGGTGTGTCCGAACGTCGTAACCGCACTTTATTAGATATGGTGCGATCTATGATGTCTCTTATCGATTTACCACTATCGTTTTGGGGTTATGCATTAGAGACAACTACATTCACGTTAAATAGGGCACCGTCTAAATCCGTTGAGATGTCACCGTATGAATTGTGGTTTGGCAAGAAACCTAAGCCGTCGTTTCTTAAAGTTTGGAGTTGCGACACTTATGTCAAAAGGCTTCAGCCTGATAAGCTCGAACCCAAATCGGAGAAGTGCGTCTTCATAGGATACCCTAAAGAAACAATTGGGTACACCTTCTACCACAAATTCGAAGCCAAGATTTTTGTTGCCAAGAATGGAAACTTTTTAGAGAAGGATTTTCTCTCGAAAGAAGTGAGTGAGAGGAAAGTAGAACTTGATGAGGTAATTATACCTTCTCTAGAATTGGAAGATAGCTCATCACAGAAAACCATTCCCGTGATGCCTACACCAACTAGAGAGGAAGCTAATGATAACGATCATGAAACTTTGGATCAAGTTACTACTAAACCTTGTAGGTCAACCAGAGCACGATCCGCACCAGAGTGGTACGGTAATCCTGTTCTGGAAGTCATGTTACTTGACCATGACGAACCTATGAACTATGAAGAAGCCATGATGAGCCCAGATTCCGAATGGCTTGAGGCCATGAAATCCGAGATAGGATCCATGTATGAGAACAAAGTATGGACTTTGGTGGACTTGCCCGATGATCGGCGAGCCATAGAGAATAAATGGATCTTCAAGAAGAAGACTGACGTTGATGGTAATGTTACTATCTACAAAGCTCGACTTGTCGCAAAAGGTTTTCGACAAGTTCAAGGAGTTGACTACGATGAGACCTTCTCACCCATAGCGATGCTTAAGTCTGTCTGAGTCATGTTAGCAATTGCCGCATTTTATGATTATGAAATCTGGCAAATGGACGTCAAAACTGCATTCCTTAATGGATTTCTTAAAGAAGAGTTGTATATGATGCAACCAGAAGGTTTTCTCGATCCTAAAGGTGCTAGCAAAGTGTGCAAGCTCCAGCGATCCATCTATGGACTGGTGCAAGCATCTCAGAGCTGGAATATACGCTTTGATGAGGTGATCAAAGCATATGGTTTTATACAGACTTTCGGAGAAGCCTGTATTTACAACAAAGTGAGTGGGAGCTCTATAGCATTTCTAATATTATATGTGGATGACATATTGTTGATTGGAAATGATGTAGAATTTCTGGATAGCATAAAAGGATACTTGAATAAATGTTTTTCAATGAAAGACCTCGGTGAAGCTGCTTATATATTGGGCATTAAGATCTATAGAGATAGATCAAGACGCTTAATTGGACTTTCACAAAGCACATACCTTGATAAAGTTTTGAAGAAGTTCAAAATGGATCAGTCAAAGAAAGGGTTCTTGCCTGTGTTACTAGGTGTGAAGTTGAGTCAGACTCAATGCCCGACCACTGCAGAAGATAGAGAGAAAATGAAAGTCATTCCCTATGCCTCAGCCATAGGTTCTATCATGTATGCTATGCTGTGTACCAGACCTAATGTGTGCCTTGCTATAAGTTTAGCGGGGAGGTACCAAAGTAATCCAGGAGTGGATCACTGGACAACGATCAAGAACATCCTGAAGTACCTGAAAAGAACTAAGGATATGTTTCTCGTTTATGGAGGTGAGAAAGAGCTCGTCGTAAATGGTTACGTCGATGCTAGCTTTGACACTGATCCGGATGACTCTAAGTCACAAGCCGGATATGTATTTATTTTGAATGGTGGAGCTGTCAGTTGGTGCAGTTCTAAGTCGAGCGTCGTGGCGGGATCTACGTGTGAGGCGGAGTACATAGCTGATTCGGAAGCAGCAAATGAAGCAGTCTGCGTGAAGGAGTTCATATCCGACCTAGGTGTAATACCTAGTGCATCGGGTTCAATGAAAATCTTTTGTGACAGTACTAGAGCAATTGCATTGGCGAAGGAATCCAGATTTCACAAAAGAACCAAACACATCAAGAGATGCTTCAACTCCATCCGTGATCAAGTCGAGGGAGACATAGAGATTTGCAAAATACATACGAATCTGAATGTTGCAGACCCGTTGACTAAGCCTCTTCCACGAGCAAAACATGATCAACACCAAGACTCCATGGGTGTTAGCATCATTACTATGTGATCTAGATTATTGACTCAGTGGGAGACTGAAGGATATATGCGCTAGAGGCAATAATAAAGTTGTTATTTTATATTTCCTTATTCATGATAAATGTTTATTATTCATGCTAGAATTGTATTGATCGGAAACCTTAATACATGTGTGAATACATAGACAAACACTGTGTCCCTAGTGAGCCTCTACTTGACTAGCTCGTTGATCAAAGATGGTTAAGGTTTCCTAACCATGGACAAGAATTGTCATTTGATAACGGGATCACATCATGGACATGAGAATGATGTGATGGACATGACCCATCCGTTAGCTTAGCATATTGATTGTTCAGTTTTATTGCTATTGCTTTCTTCATGTCAAATACATATTCCTTCGACTATGAGATTATGCAACTCCCGGATACCGGAGGAATACCTTGTGTGCTATCAAACATCACAACGTAACTGGGTGATTATAAAAATGCTCTACAGGTATCTTCGAAGGTGTTTATTGGGTTGGCATAGATCGAGATTAGGATTTGTCGCTCCGAGTATCCGAGAGGTATCTCTGGGCCCACTTGGTAATACACATCATAAGAAGTATTGCAAGCAAAGTGACTAATGAGTTAGTTGCAGGATGATGTATTATGGAACGAGTAAAGAGATTTGCCAGTAACGAGATTGAACTAGGTATGAAGATACCGACGATCGAATCTTGAGAAAGTAACATACCGATGACAAAGGGAACAACGTACGTTGTCATAGCTGTTCGACCGATAAAGATCTTAGAATATGTAGGAACCAATATTAGCATCCAGGTTCCGCTGTTGGTTATTGACCGGAGAAGTGTCTCGGTCATGTCTACATAGTTCTTGAACCCGTAGGGTCCGCACGCTTAACGTTCGATGCCGATTTAGTATTGTATGAGTTATATGATTTGGTCACCAAATGTTGTTCGGAGTCCCGGATGAGATCACGGACATGATGAGGAGTCTTGAAATGGTCGAGAGGTATTCGGACACCGGAAGTCTTCCGGAATGTATCGGTAGTTATCGGAGTATCAGGGGGTTCGCAGAACCCCCGGGGGAAAGATTGTTGGGGAACGCAGTAATTTCAAAAAAATTCGTACGCACACACAAGATCCATCTAGGTGATGCATAGCAACAAGAGGGGAGAGTATTGTCCATGTACCCTCATAGACTGAAAGCGGAAGCGTTATGACAACGCGGTTGATGTAGTCGTACGTCTTCACGATCCGATCGATCCTAGCACCGAAAGTATGGCACCTCCGCGATCTGCACACGTTAAGCTCGGTGACGTCCCACGAACTCTAGATCCAGCTGAGGTCGAGGGAGAGTTTTGTCAGCACGATGGCGTGATGACGGTGATGATGAAATTACCGACGCAGGGCTTCTCCTAAGCACCACAATGATATGACCGAGGTAGAAATCTATGGAGGGGGGCACCGCACACGGCTAAACAATCAACTTGTGTGTCTTGGGGTACCCCCCTGCCCCGTATATAAAGGAGCAAGGGCGGAGGCCGGCCGGCCCTCCTTGGCGCGCCCCCAAGAGGTGAATCCTACTAGGACTCCAAGTCCTAGTAGGTTTCCACCAAAAGGGAGAGAGGGGGAAGGAAGGAGAGGGAGAGGGAGAAGGAAAGGGGGGCGCCGCCCCCCTTCCTACTCCAATTCGGACTCAAGGGGGAGGGGGCGCGCGGCCTGCCTCTGGCCACCCCTCTCTCTCCACTAAGTCCCATCGAGGCCCATTAGTTCCTCCGGGGGTTCCGATAACCCTCCGGCACTCCGGTTTTATCCGAAACTTCTCCGGAACACTTCCGGTGTCCGAATATAGTTGTCCAATATATCAATCTTTATGTCTTGACCATTTCGAGACTCCTCATCATGTCTGTGATCATATCCGGGACTCTGAACAACCTTTGGTACATCAAAACACATAACCTCATAATACCGATCGTCATCGAACGTTAAGCGTGCGGACCCTACGTGTTCGAGAACTATGTATACATGACCGAGACTCATCTCTGGTCAATAACCAATAGCGAAACCTGGATGCTCATATTGGTTCCTACATATTCTACGAGGATCTTTATCGGTCAAACCGCATAACAACATATGTTGTTCCCTTTGTCATCGGTATGTTACTTGCCCGAGATTCGATCGTCGGTATCTCAATACCTAGTTCAATCTCGTTACTGGCAAGTCTCTTTACTCATTCCGTAATGCATCATCCCGTAACTAACTCATTAGTCACATTGCTTGCAAGGCTTATAGCGATGTGCATTACCGAGAGGGCCCAGAGGTACCTCTCCAACAATCGGAGTGACAAATCCTAATCTCGATCTATGCCAACTCAACAAACACCATCGGAGACACCTGTAGAGCATCTTTATAATCACCCAGTTATGTTGTGACGTTTGATAGCAAACAAGGTGTTCCTCCGGCATTCGGGAGTTGCTTAATCTCGTAGTCAGAGGAACATGTATAAGTCATGAAGAAAGCAATAGTAATAAAACTCAATGATCATAATGCTAACCTAACGGATGGGTCTTGTCCATCACATCATTCTCTAATGATGTGATCCCGTTTATCAAATGACAACACATGTGTATGGTCAGGAAACTTAACCATCTTTGATTAATGAGCTAGTCTAGTAGAGGCATACTAGGGACACTTTGTTCTGTCTATGTATTCACACATATTGTCGGGACCCCGATTCCAAGTCACACCGATCTAGCCTGTAACACCTCATATCACTTTGTGGCCTCACGCACGGTACTCCCACGGGTGTCGCCTTACCATGGCCCGGGACCGTTTGCGCCTTTTGGCTCGCGTATATGACAATGTCGCTAGCATCCATATGACAGAGAACCCTAGCCGACATGGCTAGTCGTGAACCCAAAGCGGCACTAACGTATGGGGACAGGCATACAAGAATCAACATCGAACGTGTCGGTCAGCAGCGCGCGAATCCAGGCTGTAGCTCTGGGCTAACAGGACTCCGGGTAACCGGGCTGTAGCAGGCTAAGCAGGACTCTGGATGTCACCGCGTGACATTTCCCCGAAGGGACAGACACAGGAACGAAGTGAATCACATGCCGGCCAGTCAAGTGTTCCGGAGCAGTAGTGCTGGGCTAGCAGGACTCCGGTGAACCGGGCTGTAGCGGACTACTATGGCTCATGGAAGCACAAGACTACATTTCCCCATAAGAGAGGCTGCTAAGGATAGACAACAAGATTGTCGGATCCCACACATACCAAGCATTTCAATCATACACACAATATGCTCGATATGTGCAAATACAACATGGCATCACAACAAGACTCTACAACTCAGAGTATTTATTCATTAGGCTCCGAAGAGCCAGATATTACAAACATGGGTCTCATGACCCAACATTCAGAGCATACAAGTCAAAGCACATGCGGAAGCTTAACATGTCTGAGTACAGACATCTACAAATGAAAAAGGCTGAGAAGCCTGACTATTTACTAGATCCTGCCGAGGGCACAAGATCGTAGCTGAGGTATCAAGCTAAACGTCGAAGTCCACACGGAACTACTAGCGAGACTGGCGTCTCTCTGCAAAACATAAAATAGGCAAATGTGAGTACAAATGTACCCAGCAAGACTTACATCAGAACTAGCTACATATGCATCGGTATCAACAAGGGGGTAGTGGAGTTTAACTGCAGCAAGCCAGCTTTGACTCGGTGGCTATCCTAACTACGACAGCAAGTAACTCTTTTGAGGTGGCGCACACGAGTCCACATAATCACCATACCAATACACCACTATGGATCCGCTCCCGTCTCCCTACGAGAACGCCATCCATAGCACTCACGCTTATCTTGCGCATTTTAGAGTATCCACTTTCACTTGTCTATGAACTGTTATAGGCAACCCAGAAGTCCATTTCCGCGGACACGGCTATTCGAATAGTTGATGTTAACCCTGCAGGGGTGTACTTCGACACACACGCTCTCACCCCTTAACGCCGTTTACACGACATGTACTCGGCAACCTTCAAGCGGAAGCCCAGCGAGGGTGCCGGCCACAGCCTACCTAAACACTCAAGTCTCTAGTCCAGGTTTATGGCCTATTCAGGTTCCATCCGCAGGGAGTCCGGCCGAGGTTTCCACATACGGCCCCGAACGATGTGTGCGGGGTTCCGAAACACCAAACGGGCGCCCGGCATGCCCGGCCACGTGCCTACCGCATCACAGCCCACCCCTCCGGTCAGCGCTGCCCACGGCCTCCAGCATACTACAAACACCAGAAACTACTTGCAACTCCTGGACAGAGGACAAGGGTGATTAAGAAGCCGAGAGGGTCCATTGGTTTCGGGCCCAATGCATGGTAGTAACTGTATCATGGATCACAAACACAGAACTCAGTTCCTGAGGACGGCTGCAATGAGACAACCCACTATGTACTCCTACATGGCCTCTCACCGCTACCTTTACCAAATCGTGTTCACACACTTAGCTCACACACAGTAGGACATGTTCATCACCATTCCAACTCATCCCCGATGAATCAGACCTGACACAACTCTAAGCAATAGCAGGCATGACAAACAAGCATGAATGAGTAGGCACATCAGGGCTCAAACAACTGCTACTCATGCTAGTGGGTTTCATCTATTTACTGTGGCAATGACAGGTCATGCAGAGGATAAGGGGTTCAACTACCACAACAAGTAACAGTTGAATCGTTGTTGTCCTAATGTAGTAAAAGAGAGCAGGAGCAAGAGAGTGGGATTGTATCGGAATGAACAAGGGGGTTTTGCTTGCCTGGCACTTCTGAAGATATTATAGTTCTTCATCGGTGTCATCGATCACGTCGTCGGAATCACGGCTATCGAGAGGGGACAATCACCGGCAAACAAGGAAGAACACAATCAATGCAATGCAGCAATTATGATGCATGATTATGACATGGTAATATGACGTGATTTGGCCTAATGCAACTAGCAACAGAAAGGTTTGGGTTGATTTGAACTCAAGGTTCAAATTCAAATTCAAACTATGAATTCAAATAGTGCATTATCATGTTTTCACCTATACAGCAGGTATAACTTAGTTTGACATGCATGAAAATGATACAGATGGATAGATTGCATTTTTCTGATAATTTTTCATATATAAATTATTTCATTCTGAGCTACGGTTGATTTTATATGATTTTTAGAAGTTTATACTATTTTTTGGAATTTCCTGAATAAACTTAAATCCAGATAATGCTTTACTGCGTCAGCCTGACGTCATCATTGCGTCAGCGAGTCAACGGGCTGGCCAGGGTCAAACCTGACCCGTGGGACCTGCCTGTCAGTGACTAACCTAACTAATCCAGATTAATTAGCGCTAAACTAATACTAATCTAGTTTAGTTAAGAACATGGGCCCACACGTCAGTGACTCAGGGGGAGTCAAACCCCTGGTCAAAAGGTCAAACGCGCCGGCGGCTTGACGCCGGCGGCGACAGATGCGGCGGAGGGGCTCGGGAAACGCCCTCCGGCGATCATTGGGCTCGGGGTTTGGCCCTACGGGTTGCTGGACGTGCATCGCATCCAACGGAGCATGCGGCTGGGCGAGGGGAGGTCGGGAACTACGGTGGCGACCACTTGGGCGGCGGCCGGAGCTCGGGCAACGGCGGAGATGGCGCTACGGGGCACGGCAGGGCGAACCCGTGGGTGCTTCAGGTTCACAGGAGCGCGGCGAGCACGCTGGTGATGCTCGGGCGAGCGGCCGAGCTCAGGAGCATGGAGCTCGTTGGCAATGGCGGCGGCGAGCTTCGGTGCTCGTGGGGAATGGTGCTACGGCAACCCAACGGGGACAGGGTTAGGGGGAAATGACCGGGGGCTCACCGCGGTCACGAAGAGATTCTCGGCGAGCTCGGGGAGGCACGGACGGCGTCGAATCGACGGTGGTGTTGCCGGCGGCCGAAGCTTGAAGACGATGACGATGCAGTCGTTGCAGGGCGTCCGGAGTGGCTTCTTTTGGTGGAGAGGCGTAGCGCGAGGTGGCGGAGCTACTGGGCATCCTAGCTAGGCGAGGTGGTGGCGGTGGCCGCGGGTACGGCGATCGGCGTCGGTGAGCTCCGCTCGGGCAGAGAGGAAGAGGGAGCAGAGGAGGGGGAAGAGGTCGGGAGAGAGCAGCGAATGAGGGAGAGGAGAGAGGGGTCTCTGGGCGTCTCCGTGGCGCCCTCAGAAGAGCCGGGCGTCGCGGTGGAAGCAGGAGCTGGCGCGCGCGCGCGGCGACCACGCGCCCCTGCTCCTACTGGCAGGAGGAGGAAGGCGACAGGAGCCGGGGAGGTGGGCTGGCCTAGCCACTTGGGCTGCAGGTAAGGCCCAGGTAAGGTTCTCTCTCTCTCTTCTGTTTTCTAATTTGTTTTTGTTTTCTAATTATTTGCCTCTGTTTTGAGCTTAGGAAAAATACCAAGGCATTTCCTAAAATCCTGAAAATATTTATGGACACTTGCTGAATTATTTCAGTGGCCCAAAAATAGTTCCAACATTATTTGAACATTTAAATTATTTATAGCATTTAAATGCCCAAAAGTCAAATACAATAAGATTTAATTCAAAAATCCAGGATGGCCTAGAAATAGGTGCATCATTTTTGGCAGAGGTTTTCACCTTTAACAAAAATCATGAACTTTTCTAAAGGGCATTTGGGTTCATTGAAAATATTGTTTACTTGAACCTAGTTGAATGCATTTGGTGCTAGGGTTTCAGCATCCCCATTTCAAGTTTCTTTGAAAATTAAACATGATGACATGAGGAACAAGCAAAAGTCAAACAAGGGCTGATCTGGGGCTGTGACACATATATCAAGTTTCCGGTTAATAAAATTCTAGCATGAATAATAAACATTTATCATGATATAAGGAAATATAAATAACAACTCTATTATTGCCTCTAGGGCATATTTCCTTCAGTCTCCCACTTGCACTAGAGTCAATAATCTAGTTCACATCGTCATGTGATTTAACACCAATAGTTCACATCACTATGTGATTAGTTCACATCGCCATGTGACTAACACCCAAAAGGTCTACTAGAGTCAATAATCTAGTTCACATCGCTATGTGATTAACACCCAAAGAGTGATCATGTTTTGCTTGTGAGAGAAGTTTAGTCAACGGGTCTGCCACATACAGAGTCGTATCTATTTTGCATATTTTCTATGTCTACAATGCTCTGCACGTTGCTACTCTAGCTAATCGCTCCCACTTTCAATATGTATCGAGATTGAGACTCAGAGTCATCTGGATCAGTGTCAAAGCTTGCATCGACGTAATCCTTTACGACGAACTCTTTGTCACCTCCATAACTGAGAAACATATCCTTATACCACTAAGGTAATTTTGACCGCTGTCCAGTGATCCACTCCTGGATCACTATTGTACCCTCTTGCCAAACTCATGGTGAGGTACAGAATAGGTCTGGTACACAACATAGCATACTTTATAGAACCTATGACTGAGGCATAGGGAATGACTTTCATTCTCTTTCTATTTTCTGTTGTGGTCGGCTTTTGAGTCTTTACTCAACTTCACACCTTGCAACACAGGCAAGAGCTCCTTCTTTGGCTGTTCCACTTTGAACTTACTTCAAAATCTTGTCAAGGTATGTACTCATTAAAAAAATCTTATCAAGCGTGTTGATCTATCTCTATAGATCTTGATGCTCAATATGTAAGCAGCTTTACCGAGGTCTTTCTTTGAAAAACTCCTTTCAAACACTCCTTTATGCTTTCCAGAAAAATTCTACATCATTTATGATCAACAATATGTCATTCACATATACTTATCAGAAAGGCTGTAGTGCTCCCACTCACTTTCTAATAAATACTGTTGGAAATATACCCTAGAGGCAATAATAAAATGGTTATTATTATATTTCCTTGTTCATGATAATTGTCTATTGTTTATGCTATAATTGTGTTAACCGGAAACCGTAATACATGTGTGAATACATAGACCACAACATGTACCTAGTAAGCCTCTAGTTGACTAGCTCGTTGATCAATAGATGGTTATGGTTTCCTAACCATGGACATTAGATGTCGTTGATAACGGGATCACATCATTAGGAGAATGATGTGATGGACAAGACCCAATCCTAAGCATAGCACAAGATCGTGTAGTTCGTTTGCTAGAGCTTTTCTAATGTCAAGTATCATTTCCTTAGACAATGAGATTGTGCAACTCCCGGATACCGTAGGAGTGCTTTGGGTGTATCAAATGTCACAACGTAACTGGGTGACCATAAAGGTGCACTACAGGTATCTCCGAAAGTGTCTGTTGGGTTGGCACGAATCGAGACTGGGATTTGTCACTCCATATGACGAAGAGGTATCTCTGGGCCCACTCGATAATTCATCATCATAGTGAGCTCAGTGTGACTAAGGAGTTAGTCACGGGATCATGCGTTACGGAAAGAGTAAAAAGACTTGTCGGTAACAAGATTGAACAAGGTATAGGGATACCGACGATCGAATCTCGGGGCAAGTAACATACCGATAGACAAAGGGAATTGTATACGGGATTGATTGAATCCCCGACATCGTGGTTCATCCGATGAGATCATCGTGGAACATGTGGGAGCCAATACGGGTATCTAAATCCCGCTATTGGTTATTGGCCGGAGAGGTGTCTCGGTCATGTCTGCATGGTTCCCGAACCCATAGGGTCTACACACTTAATGTTCGGTGACGCTAGAGTCGTTATGGGAAATAGTATGTGGTTACCAAAGGTTGTTAGGAGTCCCGAATGAGATCCGGACATGACGAGGAACTCCGGAATGGTCCGAAGGTGAAGATCGATATATTGGACGAAGGGTATTGGAGTCCGGAATTGTTCTGGGAGTACTGGGTGACGACCAGCGTGACCGAAAGGTGTTTCGGAGGCCCCGACAAGCGTTGGGGGGCCTTATGGGCCAAGGGGAGGGGGCACATCAGCCCACTAAGGGGTTGTGCGCCCCTCCCACCCCATCTCACGTAACATGGAGAGGTGGGGGAGCCTCCCCTAGGGTAGCCACCCCTCCCGGCTTTGGGGGCAAGTTTCCTAGGGGTGGGGGCGCCCAAACCCATCTAGGGTTTCCCCTGTGGTAGCCGCCCCTCCCCTAGGGAAACCCTAGGGCGCCTCCCCCTCTCCCCTTCCCCCTGTATATAGTGAGGGGGTGGGAGGGTAGCCGCACCCTTCCCCTGGCATAGCCCTCTCCTCCTCCAACTCCTCCTCCTCCTCCATAGTGCTTAGCGAAGCTCTGCCGGAGAACCACGAGCTCCATCGCCACCACGCCATCATGCTGCTGGAGTTCTCCCTCAACTTCTCCTCTCCCCTTGCTGGATAAAGAAGGAGGAGACATCCCCAGGCTGTACGTGTGTTGAACGCGAAGGCTCCGTCCGTTCGGCGCTAGATTGGATCTTCCGCGATTTGAATCACCACGAGTACGACTCCATCAACCGTGTTCTTGTAACGCTTCCGCTTAGCGGTCTTCAAGGGTATGAAGATGCACTCCTTCTCTGCACGTAGGAAATTGATCTTGGTGATCTTGTAACGCTTCCGCTTAGCGATCTTCAAGGGTATGAAGATGCACTCCTTCTCTGCACGTATGAAGACTGCTAGCATCTCCTAGATTGATCTTGGTGACACGTAGGAATTTTTTTAATTATTACTTCGTTCCCCAACTGTGGTATCAGAGGCAGGTCTATGCATAGATTCTATGCACGAGTAGAACACAAAGTAGTTGTGGGCGATGATTTGTTCAATTTGCTTACCGTTACTAGTCTTATCTTGATTCGGCGGCATTGTGGGATGAAGCGGCCCGGACCGACCTTACACGTACTCTTACGTGAGACTGGTTCCACTGACTGACATGCACTCGATGCATAAGGTGGCTAGTGGGTGTCTGTCTCTCCCACTTTAGTCGGATCGGATTCGATGAAGAGGGTCCTTATGAAGGGTAAATAGCAATTGGCATATCACCGTTGTGGCTTTTGCGTAGGTAAGAAACGCTCTTGCTAGAAACCCATAGCAGCCATGTAAAACATGCAACAACAATTAGAGGACGTGTAACTTGTTTTTGCAGGGTATGCTATGTGATGTGATATGGCCAAAAGGATGTGATGAATTATATATGTGATGTATGAGATTGATCATGTTCTTGTAATAGGAATCACGACTTGCATGTCGATGAGTATGACAACCGGCAGGAGCCATAGGAGTTGCCTTAATTTATTTTATGACCTGCGAGTCAATGTAAACACCATTTAATTACTTTACTTTATTGCTAACCGTTAGCCATAGTAGTAGAAGTAATAGTTGGCGAGACAACTTCATGAAGACACGATGATGGAGATCATGGTGTCATGCCGGTGATGATGGTGGTCATGCCGCGCCTCGAAGATGGAGATCAAAGGCGCAAGATGATATTGGCCATATCATGTCACTTTATGAATTGCATGTGATGTTTATCATGTTTGCATCTTATTTGCTTAGAACGACAGTAGCATAAATAAGATGATCCCTCACAAAATTTCAAGGAAGTGTTCCCCCTAACTGTGCACCGTTGCGAAGGATTGTTGTTTCGAAGCACCACGTGATGATCGGGTGTGATAGATTCTAACGTTTGCATACAACGGGTGTAAGCCAGATTTACACATGCGAAACACTTAGGTTGACTTGACGAGCCTAGCATGTACAGACATGGCCTCGGAACACGAGAGACCAAAAGGTCAAACATGAGTCGTATAGTAGATACGATCAACATGGAGATGTTCACCGTTGATGACTAGTCCGTCTCACGTGATGATCGGACACGACCTAGTCGATTCGGATCATGTATCACTTAGATGAATAGAGGGATGTCTATCTAAGTGGGAGTTCATTAATAATTTGATTAGATGAACTTAATTATCTTGAACATAGTCTAAAATTGTCTTTGCAAATATGTTGTAGATTAATAGCTCATGCTTTAGCTCCCTGTTTTAATACGTTCCTAGAGAAAGACTAAATTGAAAGATATTGTAAGCAATTGTGCGGACTAGGGCCGTAGTCTGAGGATTATCCTCACTGCTACACAGAAGGCTTCTGTCCTTGATGCACTGCTCGGTGTGCCAACCCCTCTGGCATCGTCTGTGGATGTTGTGAACATCTGGCAGACACGTTCTGATGACTACCTGATAGTTTAGTGAGTCATGCATTACGGCTTAGAGTCGGGGCTCCAAAAGCGTTTTGAATGCCATGGAACATATGAGATGTTCCAAGAGCTGAAATTAGTATTTCAGGCTCATGCCCGTGTTGAGAGGTTTGAAACCTCTGACAAGATCTTTGCCTACAAGATGGAGGAGAATAGCTCAGCCAGTGAGCATGCGCTCAGAATGTCTAGGTACTTCAATCACTTGAATCAAGTGGGAGTTAATCTTCCAGATAAGAGAGTGATTGACAAAAGTTCTCCAGTCACTATCACCAAGCTGCTAGAGTTTCGTGATGAACTATAACATGCAAGGGAAGATGATCCCGGAGCTGTTCGTCGTGCTTAAGGCCGTAGAGGTAGAAATCAAGAAGGAGCATCAAAGTGTTGATGGTTAACAAGACCACTGGTTTCAAAGAAGGGCAAGGGAAAGAAGGGAAACTTCATGAATGGCAAGCCAGTTGCCGCTCTAGTGAAGAAACCCAAGAACCCAAACCCGAGACGAAGTGCTTCTTTTGGGGGAACGGTCACGGGTAGCGGAACTGCCTCAAATACTTGGTAGATAAGAAGGCTGGCAACTTCAACAAAAGTATATTTGATATATGTGTTATTGATGTGTACCTTACTAGTACTCCTAGTAGCACATGGGTATTATATACCGGTTCAGTTGCTAATATTGGTAACTCAAAACAAAAGCTACGGAATGAACGGAGACTAGCTAAGGGCGAGGTGACGATGTGTGTTGGAAGTATTTCCAAGGATGATATGATCACCATCACACACTCCCTCTACCTTCAGGATTAGTGATGAACCTAGATAAATGTTGTTTGCATTGGTGTCCGTGTTGAGCATGAACATGATTAGATCATGTTTATTGCAATACGGTTAATCAAGACAGAGAATAATGGTTATTCTGTTTACATGAGTAACACCGTCTATGATCATGCACCCAATGTGAATGGTTTATTGAATCTCGGTCGTAGTGATACACATGTTCATAAAATTGATTCCAGAAGATGTAGAGTTGATAATGATAGTACCACTTTCTTGTGGCACTGCCGCTTAGGTCATATTGGTGTAAAGCGCATGAAGAACCTCCATGCTAATGGAATTTTGGAGTCACTTGATTTTGAATCACCTAACACATGCGAACCATGCCTCATAGGCACGATGACTAAAACCCCATTTTCTGGAACAATGGAACGGGGAAGTGACCTGTTGGAAATCACACATGTTGATGTGTGCGGTCCGATGAGTGTTGACGCACGCAATGGATATCGTTATTTTCTCACCTTCAACGATGAATGGAGTAGATATGGGTATATTTACTTAATGAAGCATAAGTCTGAAACGTTTGAAAAGTTCAAGCAATTTCAGAGTGAAGTTGAGAATCATCATAACAAGAAGATCAAGTTCCTACGATCTGATCAAGGGGAGAGTATGTGAGTTATGAGTTTGGCAATCACTAAAGACAAGGTGGAATTGTTTCACAGTTGACGCCACCTGGAACACCATAGCGTAATGGTGTGTCCGAGCGTCGTAGTCACACCCTATTGGATATGGTGCGATCTATGATGTCTCTTACTGATCTACCGCTATCATTTTGGGGTTATGCATTAGAGATAATTACATTCACTTTAAATAGGGCACCATCTAAGTCCGCGGAGACGACACCATATGAACTATGGTTTGGCAAGAAACCTAAGTTGCTGTTTCTTAAGGTTTGGGGCTACGATGCTTATGTCGATAGGCTTCGGTCAGAAAAGCTCGAACCCAAAGCGGAAAATTGTGTTTTCATAGAATACCCAAACAAGACGATTGGGTATACCTTCTATCTCAGATCTGAGGGCAAAGTGTTTGTCGCTATGAACAGGTCCTTTCTCAAGAAAGAGTTTCTCTCAAAAGAATTGAGTGGGAGAAAGACAAAACTTGATGAGGTTGTTAAACCTTTACTTCAACCAGAGAGTAGCGCAGCACAGAAAGATGTTTTTTTGGCACCTACCTCGGTTGAAGAGAAAGCTAATGATGATGATCATGGAGCTTCAGATCAAGTTACCGTCGAACCTTGTAGGTCGACAAGGGTGTGTACAACTTCTGAGTGGTAACCCTGTCTTAAAGGTCATGTTGTTGGACAACAATGAACCTATGAGCTATGGAGAAGCGATGGTGGGCCCAAATTCCAACAAATGGCTGGAAGCCATGAAATCCGAGATAGGATCCATGTATGAGAACAAAGTATGGACTTTGGTGGACTTGCCCGATGATCGGCAAGCCATTGAGAATAAATGGATCTTTAAGAAGAAGACAGACGCTGATGGTAATGTCACCATTTATGAAGCTCGACTTGTCTCAAAGAAGTTTCCGACATGTTCAAGGAGTTGACTATGATGAGACTTTCTCAATCATAGCGATGCTAAAGTCTGTTAGAATTATGTTAGCAGTTGCTGCATTTTATTTACGAAATCTGGCGGATGGATGTCAAAACAAAGTTTCCTTGACGGTTTCCATGAGGAAAGGCTGTATGTGATACAACCAGAAGGTTTTGTCGATCCTAACGATGCTAAAAGGTATGCAAACTCCAGCGGTCCTTCTTTGGACTGGAGCAAGCATCTCGGAGTTGGAACATACGCTTTGATGAGGTGATCAAAGCATTTTGGTTTATAAAAAGTTTGCAAGAAACTTGTATTTGCAAGAAAGTGAGTGGAAGCACTACAACATTTTGATAATTATATGTGGATGACATATTGTTGATCGGAAATGATGTAGAATTTATGGAAAGCATAAAGGGTTGTTTGAATGGAGTTTTTAAAAGGAAGACATGTGTAAAACTGCTTACATGTTGGGTATCAAAATCTATAGAGATAGATCAAGACGCCTGATAAGACTTTCACAGAGCACATACCTTGACATGATCTTGAAGGAGTTCATGATGGATCAGGCAAAGAAGGAGTTCTTGCCTGAGTTGTAAGGTGTGAAGATAAGACTTCAAGCTCGACCACGGCAGAAGAAAGAGAAAGGATGAAAGTCGTCCCCTATGCCTTAGCCATAGGCTCTATACGATATGCCGTGCTGTGTACCACGATGTGCCTTGCCACGTGTCTGGCAAGAGGGTATAAGAGTGATCCAGGAGTGGATCATTGGACAGCGGTCAAAATTGTCCTTAGGAATAAGGAAATGTTTCTCGATTATGGAGGTGATGAAGAGTTCGGCGTAAAGGGTTACATCGATGCAAGCTTTAACACCTATCCGGATGAATCTGAGTAGCAAACTGGATACGTATAGTGGGGCAACCATTTGGAATAGCTCCAAGTGGAGCATAGTAGCAACATCTACTATATGGAACAGAGATTTGCGAAGAACACACGAATATGAATGTTGCAGACCCGTTGACTAAAACCTCTCTCGTAAGCATAACATGATCAAACCCTCGAACTCACTGAGTGTTAATCACATGGTGATGTGAACTAGATTATTGACTCTAGTAAACTCTTTGGGTATTAGTCACATAGCGATGTGAACTATGAGTGTTAATCACATGGCGATGTGAACTAGATTATTGACTCTAGTGCAAGTGGGAGACTGTTGGAAATATGCCCTAGATGCAAAAATAAAATGGTTATTATTATATTTCCATGTTCTTGATAATTGTCTATTGTTCATGCTATAATTGTGTTAACCGGAAACCATAATACATGTGTGAATACATAGACCACAACATGTCCCTAGTAAGCCACTAGTTGACTAGCTCGTTGATTAATAGATGGTTATGGTTTCCTAACCATGGACATTAGATGTCATTGATAACGGGATCACATCATTAGGAGAATGATGTGATGGACGAGACCCAATCCTAAGCATAGCACAAGATCGTGTAGTTCGTTTGCTAGAGCTTTTCTAATGTCAAGTATCATTTCCTTAGACCATGAGATTGTGCAACTCCCGGATACCGTAGGAGTGCTTTGGGTGTATCAAACGTCACAATGTAACTGGGTGACTATAAAGGTGCACTACAGGTATCTCCGAAAGTGTCTGTTGGGTTGGCACGAATCGAGACTGGGATTTGTCACTCCATATGACGGAGAGCTATCTCTGGGCCCACTCGGTAATGCATCATCATAATGAGCTCAGTGTGACTAAGGAGTTAGTCACGGGATCATGCGTTACAGAACGAGTTAAAAGACTTTTCGGTAACGAGATTGAACAAGGTATAGGGATACCGACGATCGAATCTCGGGGCAAGTAACATACCGATAGACAAAGGAAATTGTATACGGGATTGATTGAATCCTCGACATCGTGGTTCATCCGATGAGATCATCATGGAACATGTGGTTGCCAATATGGGTATCCAGATCCCGCTATTGGTTATTGGCTAGAGAGGTGTCTCGGTCATGTCTACATGGTTCCTGAACCCGTAGGGTCTACACACTTAAGGTTCGGTGACGCTAGAGTTGTTATGGGAAATAGTATGTGGTTTCCAAAGGTTGTTCGGAGTCCCGGATGAGATGCCAGACGTGACGAGGAACTCCGGAATGGTCTGAAGGTGAAGATCGATATATTGGACGAAGGGTATTGGAGTCCGGAATTGTTCTGGGAGTACCGGGTGACGACCAGCGTGACCGAAAGGTGTTTTGGAGACCCCGACAAGCGTTGGGGGGGCCTTATGGGCCAAGGGGAGGGGGCACATCAGCCCACTAAGGGGTTGTGCGCCCCTCCCACCCCATCTCACGTAACGTGGAGAGGTGGGGGCGCCTCCCCTAGGACAGCCACCCCTCCCGGCTTTGGGGGCAAGTTTCCTAGGGGTGGGGGCGCCCAAGCCCATCTAGGGTTTCCCCTGTGGCCGCCGCCCCTCCCCTAGGGAAACCCTAGGGTGCCTCCCCCTCTCCCCTTCCCCCTGTATATAGTGAGGGGGTGGGAGGGCAGCCGCACCCTTCCCCTGGCATAGCCCTCTCCTCCTCCTCCTCCTCCTCCTCCTCCGTAGTGCTTAGCAAAGCTCTGCCGGAGAACCACGAGCTCCATCGCCACCACGCCGTCGTGCTGCTGGAGTTCTCCCTCAAATTCTCCTCTCCCCTTGCTGGATAAAGAAGTAGGAGACGTCCCCGGGCTGTACGTGTGTTGAACGCGGAGGCGCCGTCCTTTGGCGCTAGATCGGATCTTCCGCGATTTGAATCGCCACGAGTACGACTCCATCAACCGCGTTCTTATAACGCTTCCGCTTAGCGATCTTCAAGGGTATGAAGATGCACTCCTTCTCTCTTGTTGCTAGCATCTCCTAGATTGATCTTGGTGACACGTAGGATTTTTTTTAATTATTACTACGTTCCCCAACAAATACAGGCTTCACCGCAAGTCTGTATAAAACTATATGCTTTGATCAACTAATCAAAGCATATATTCCAACTCCGAGATGCTTGCACGAGTCCATAGATGGATCTCTGGAGCTTGCACACTTTGTTAGCACCTTTTAGGATTGACAAAACCCTCTGGTTGCATCATATAGAATTCTTCTTTTAAGAAATCAATTAAGGAATGCAGTTTTGACATCCATTAAGGAATGCAGTTTTGACATCCATTTGCCAAATTTCATAAAATGCGGCAATTGCTAACATGATTCGGACAGACTTTAAGCATAGATACGAGTGAGAAACTCTCATCGTAGCCAACACCTTGGACTTGTCGAAAACCTCTTGCGAAAATTCGAGCTTTGTAGATAGTAACACTACTATCAGCGTCTGTCTTCCTCTTGAAGATCCATTTAATCTCAATGGCTCGCCGATCATCGGGCAAGTCAATCAAAGTCCATACTTTGTTCTCACACATGGATCCCATCTCAGATTTCATGGCCTCAAGCCATTTCGCGGAATCTGGGCTCATCATCGCTTCCTCATAGTTCGTAGGTTCGTCATGGTCTAGTAACATGACTTCTAGAAAGGATTACCATACCACTCTGGTGCGGACCATACTCTGGTTTTCCTACGAGGTTTGGTAGTAACTTGATCTGAAGTTTCATGATCATCATCATTAGCTTCCTTACTAATTGGTGTAGGAATCACTTGAACTGATTTCTGTGATGTACTACTTTCCAATTAGGGAGAAGGTACAATTACCTCATCAAGTTCTACTTTCCTCCCACTCACTTCTTTTGAGAGAAACTCCTTCTCTAGAAAGGATCCATTCCTAGCAACAAATATCTTGCCTTCGGATCTGTGATAGAAGGTGTACCCAAAAGTCTCCTTTGGGTATCCTATGAATACGCATTTCTCCGATTTGGGTTCGAGCTTATCAGGTTGAAGCTTTTTCACATAAGCATTGCTGTCCCAAACTTTAAGAAATGACAGGTTAGGTTTCTTGCTAAACCACAATTGATATGGTGTCATCTCAACGGATTTAGACGATGCCCTATTTAACGTGAATGCAGCTGTCTCTAATGCATAATCCCAAAACGATAGTGGTAAATCGGTAAGAGACATCATAGATCGCACCATATCTAATAAAGTACGGTTACAACATTCGGACACACCATTATGTTGTGGTGTTCCAGGTGGCATGAGTTTTTGAAACTATTCCACATTGTTTTAATTGAAGGCCAAACTCGTAACTCAAATATTCGTCTCCGCGATCAGATCGTAGAAACTTTATTTTCTTGTTACGATGATTCTCCACTTCACTATGAAATTCTTTGAACTTTTCTTGTGTTTCATCAAGTAGATATATCCATATCTGCTCAAATCATCTGTGAAGGTCAGAAAATAACGATA
Organism: Triticum aestivum; assembly: GCF_018294505.1. Taxonomy (NCBI): domain Eukaryota; kingdom Viridiplantae; phylum Streptophyta; class Magnoliopsida; order Poales; family Poaceae; genus Triticum; species Triticum aestivum. Next base: position 67,012,922 of record NC_057799.1, on the reverse strand, counting down.
CCCACCGTGAGCCTCAATACTCATCCGACCGCATACATCAGTATGTATTATTTCCAATAAGTTAGTTGCTCGCTCCATTGCTCCGAAGAAAGGAGTCTTAGTCATCTTGCCCATGAGGCATGGTTCGCAAGCATCAAGTGATTCATAATCAAGTGATTCCAAAAGTCCATCAGCATGGAGTTTCTTCATGCGCTCTACACCAATATGACCTAAACGGCAGTGCCACATATAAGTTGCACTATCATTATTTGTAACATCCCACATTTTCAATTTGGAATGTTATAAATAGGTCATTTATGCATATCATATTTTATCGCATTTCGTTTCGCGATCCTCGAAATTCTAAGAACCTCAAGGACCCACGGAGAGAGTTGGGAATTTCGTTATTTTCATATTTGATTTTTTTTCTCAAATTTTGAAAAGAGGATCATTTGGTTTTAATTATTTTTCTCTCCGAAAATATTTCATATTAAAATATATGAGAGGACATATATGACTTCCCCAAAAATAAAATAAATTTGGGAGGAAAATGTTAAAATCAAATAAATAATTTTATTTGGATTTTATTGCTATTTTATTTGAATTTGGAAAAATATGCGTTTTTCAAAAATTGCATTAGAGGCCCACATAAATGTTCACCTTGTCCGCAATATTATTAGAGGACCGCGAATTTTTTTTCCAGGATTTTTGGACTCCGTTTAGTATTTCTTTTATTTGTTTTTCCGTGTCAGGATTATTTAAAAAAAAGTGCACCGACCTAACCGGGCCGTGCCCGAACCGGACACTGCCCGACCAGGCTTTATAAGCCACGGCCCGACCCCGCCGCCAGCCCCGCCGCCCCAAACCCTAGCCGTCGCACCGCCGACTCGATCCGTGCGCTGCCGCCGCCAGCCCGCGCCGCTGCCGCGCCGCCGCGACGCCGCCGCCCGCCACCGCCGTCCGCCATTGCCACCCCGTCGCCCCGCCGCCGCCGCCGTCCGGTTTTTCTTGGGGAAAACCGATTGGTTTTTTATAGTAAACCCTAGATTCATTTTTTTAGGTTTTGGTTCGGTTCGTTTTTTGTCGGTTTATTATTTAGCGGATGTTCGTCCGTACGTTCGTTTTAACGAACGCTGTTTGTCAGTTAGCCGCAGACAGCGAACGTTCGTTCGTTAGCCTGTTCGTCTCATTTTATTTTCCAGGGTTTTTCCGCGATTATTTTCGATCCTGATTTTTGCCCTAATCTTCGTTTTAGTTTATCTTTTCGCTCGATTATCCAAACCAGGTGAAACAAGCGCCTAGCTCTTCGTCTCGAAGTCCTCTTTCTATTTAACCAACTTGAACAGGATTTTGGTACTGTAAAATTTGACTTTAGTCCAGATTAGTAAAGGGATCTTGTTTCTTTTGTAGTTTGAGTTTCGTTGCTCCGTTTGATTTGATTCTTTTTGCAGATCGAATCTCTCCAGTTGAGTTTTCAGATTCGATCTTCTTATTTGAGTTTTACCCGTGCATCTTTGCTTGATTGCTTATGTATGCTATTGTTTGTTTGCGACAGAACACCCGGAGTGCGAAGCGTGCTACTACGAGTCTCTAGGATTTGCAGATCGTCAGTAAGGCAAGTAACGCATTGATCATACTCTTTCCATACCCAGTTTTTATGCATTAGTTACAATCCTCAAACACTACATGATTAGGATGTGATTAACTTGTGGGTTCTGGGAAGTAGATGATGAGGTAGAACCTATTACCTGTTTTACTATCAAACCCTTGGGAGTTACTTCTACGTTATGCTTATATTGCCATGCTATGCTCGTAGACGTGGATTGGGTTTGAGTGTATCCATGACAGATGTGAGTTTGTCAAATTAATGGTTCAACTTAAGGTGGCAACTATAATACACATCTAGGTGGATTGCTTGTGGGCCCTGGAGAATCCAGTGCTGTCCTAGGATATCCCAGAGTACCCGTGTGATCATCCTACGGTCCGCCACCCAGGTTCAAAGGGATCATAAGATTATTCATGCTAGAAACTTCCGTGTGCAGCCACAAGCCATTATGGGCTCTGGCATAGTTGAGTATGTTGTATGACCTCTTTCAATGGTAGGCTAGCAGATGTAGGGGAAAGTAGGTGTAACTGTCTACCCAAAGTAAAGAGTTAATGCTTCGGAAAGACTGTGTCTCGGTCATCTGTTTCTCAAACACCATGTAGTGCGAGAAATCCAATGGAGGAGATCGAGTCTTGTGGGGAAAAGTGCGCAAACCTGTGCAGAGTGTATAAACTAATCATGGTTAGCCGTGTCCCCCGTTATGGACATCTTGAGTATCTCGTACTTGAATTATTGGTTTGATCTTATCACTCTAAATTAATTTTTTTGGACGATAATGACTATTTTAATTGGGATTGAGTTGGAGGAACCTTCTCAATGATGTTTCAACTACCATGATAGTTAAATAAAGCATATTCCTTTGTTGTAGGGAAAAACTGGCTTTTCGCAAAACATTATAACCATAGAGCCTCCACCAGCCATATATGCATGTAGTGATAGCATTTATCTATTCATTGCTCTACTGTGTTATTTTGCCAGCATATTCCATGTGCTGGCCCGTTTCGGGCTGCAACATATCATGTTGCAGACTTTTCAGACGAGGAGTAAGGTGCGCTAGGTCGTTTGTCGTGCACTCAGCTATGCCGTTGGAGTTGATGGACTCACTTTATCTTCCAAGCCTTCTGCTGTTATCTTAATTAGTTGGCCTTAAGCCACATTTATTGTAATAAGTTCTCTTTTGAGACATTCGATGTAATAAGTGTGTGATTGCTACTCTGTTATAAATCCTTCGAGTATTGTGTGTGTCAGCATTACCGATCCAGGGATGACATTTGACCGTCTGAGGTCGGATCGCTACAAGATGGTATTACAGCACACGCTGAATGTCGGGCACGACCATTAAGATGAGCTATAGGTCACTCTTCTCTACTCATTTCTGACTCCTCTCCATTTTCTACTCTTTAGGATGGCGGACTCGAGGAACAAGTTTGCTCAACCGGATGAAGACACACCCTTTGGACGACACTTGAAGGAAGTCACTAGGTACCTGAACATCGGAATACCGAGTTTCACCGGGACCTACACCGCCACTTTACCAGAAGAGGAGCGTTGGATGATTCGAGTTCAAGTTCCAGGAAGGAGATTCACGCCAGTTATGGAGCCCATAGAGTTTTCCTTTGATGCACCAACCTGGAGTCTAGGAAAGAGCATGGCAGCCCACATCGCCATGGGACGCATTGGTGAAGTTTATCACAAGGATCTCAAGGATACTATCTACCAAATATGTGGGCGCCGAGATGAGCAATGGGAGATAGTCAGCACCAGGAGGGACATGTCCATTGTAGCTTTCATCGAGGAGCTAAACCAGCACATTCGACGCCAGGAGAACCAGATGTGCGCTAACATGATAGATCTGAAGAAGGTGATGACTAGGAACATGGAGTTAGAAGAGGAACTCAAGTCCACTCGCGACGGATATGAGGAGGAAATCGCGATACTTGTGGAGAAGAATGATGACCTGACGAGGAAGCTAGCAGTTTTCATGGGAGACCCCGCACCAGGAGGAGAAGACGATGAGCCCAAGGAAATTTGTTCTGAAGACTACATCATCATCGACGACACCGACTCCGACCTTGATGGTAGTGATGATGACTATGAAGACGAAGCTGGAGCGGATATCATGGAGTCTTCCACCGATCAAAATTTCTAGATGACCACCATATGAATAGTAGTCCCCCCATGTAAATAGTAATAGTCCGAGCACTTTTGTAACGATAGTTCTAGACAGATTGTATGACCTTGCTTGAATTGATTTCGTGTGATATGATTGTGTCTGTCTCATCACTACAAAAAAAAGACACACCCGTGACATTTTGGGCCGAACGAAATTTTTTTCTGTCATACATATGACACTTCTATGACGATAACTGTGACAAAACCCGGTATCATCATAGATGTGGTGGGCTCCTACTTCTATGACAAAAATCATGACAGAAAATGGGCTTTTCGTCCTGGGCGGGCCGGAGACGCAGCTGCATGAAATTCTTTGGGCCGCCCATGACGGAAAAAACCATGGTAGAAGCGAGGGCGAGGAAAATTTCGGGGAGTTCCCGGTTACGGTGGGAGGTCGGGGGCCGAGCGATGCGCGTTTCTCTCGTAGACGTACGCGTGTGTGTGCGACGCGTTGGCTCTAACTGAACCCGAGCGAGGCGTTGGGCTCTAACTGAACCCGAGCGATTACACTGCAGGCTACGCGTTACTGAACCCGAGCGATCGATCGATGGCTGTTAACTGAACCCGATCGAGCGATTCCTTCGCTACTGCTGCTAACTGAAGCCGATCGATTGGATGAACAGTGAGCGTTGCGGGGGGGTTTGGATGAACAGTGAGCGGTGGCGTTGCCTCTGGATGAACATGACCCTGTGGTGTGGAGGGCTGGATGAACATTAGACGGTGGAGGGGTGGTTGAACAGGACCCCGTGTTGTGGAGGGCTGGATGAACAGTAGACGGTGGAGGGGTGTCCGTGGAGGGGTGGTTGAACAAGACCTCGTGGTGTGGAGGGCTGGATGAACAGTAGACGGTGGAGGGGTGCCCGTGGAGGGGTGGTTGAACAGTAGCCGGTGGAGTCGCGCGTGGTGGAGGCTGGATGAACAGGAGCCCGTGGAGGCAGGAGGAGGTCGACGATAGCCCGTGGAGGCTGGAGGAGGTCGACGGTGGAGATGAACAGTATCCCGTGGAGTCCCGTTTTGTGGTACGCCACAGCCCTCCCGATGAACTGGACCCTCGTTTCGACCGTAGCGCTCCAACACAAGTCCGTTTCGTCTGTTTTGCGGTACGCCACACCCCTCCCGATCAACAGGACCCCGTTTCGACCGTAGGAGGTCCATTTCGTCCGTTTTGCGGTACGCCACACCCCTCCCGATAAACAGGACCCCCGTTTCGACCGTAGGAGGTCCGTTTCCTCCGTTTTGTGGTACACCAGGCCCCTCCCGATCAACAGGACCCCGTTCCGAACGTGGCCGGTCGAACACAAGGCCGTTTCCTCCGTTGTGCGGTACGCCAGGCCTCGTTTCCATCGCCTGTTCCGTCCAAGCCGGTTGGCTCCCACGCGTTCCGTTGCCTCCCGATGAACACGACGCATTCCGTTGCCTCCCCATGAACACGACGCATTCCGTTGCCTCCCCATGAACACGATGACGATGCTGTTTCTCTGTTCCGACCCAGCCATGTACACGAGCCCTGGCCATACGTATGCACGAGTAGGCGTTCAAGACCCTGCCCGTATGTACGCACGTGGCCGTATTTTCTTTCTTGCACCCTCGCCAATGTACGTGCGTATACATGCTACGTGCGCACCTCTACTACGACACGTGCGCGCCTCTACAACGACCAGTATGTACGTACATGTTCGCGACCAGAATGACAACGCTACGTACGCTTCGACCAGGTGGGTCCCGACTGTCAGGCACTTCCTTGCCTGTGAAGATGTAGCTGGTGGGTCCCAGTAGTCAGGGGGCGAATCGTTTTTTTGCCCGGACGCACTTCCTTGCGTGCGAAGATGTAGCTGGTGGGTCCGAGCTGTCAGGGGGAAACGTTTTTTTTGCGAAATACGGTGGCCCGTCCGGTGGGTCCCCGCTGTCAGGTGGAGGAATAATTATTTTGCGCGTAATAAGGAGGCACTTCTTACTGCGGCCGTGGATCCAGCTGTCAGCCTCTCCACGCACAGTCCACGTCCGACGGAAGCCATTCCATGACCATGTTGACCACGCCGCTCCGAGAGCACCAGGGCGGTGAACGACGGTGAGGCCTAGGAAGGGGCAGACGCAGAGCCGGGGAAGATGCGGCAGTGGATGCCCACGCATAGAGGAGTACGAGGGTTCACTGGTTCACTGCGGTGTGAGGCTGCCGTCGCCGCAGAATAACAGGGGGTGTGGGTGAGTAGAGGGATGGTCTGGCCAGCGGTAGGAGTAGTAGGGGGCAGTGAGGCCTCCGCCGCATCGCAGCCGGCCACGGGAGGCAGGAGCACGAGGCACGACCGGCGCTGGTTTGGGCGGCTGGAGCAAGAAGACCAGAGGTTGAAGAAGCACTACGGCCATTGGATGGAGATCGTACGGTCACTGGAGCTAGAATCGTGCATATTGACTAAGTTGACAAAGCCCTCCGTCCCCGTCAACTTAGTAGGCCCACAAGTCAGCCTGACACTATACTGGGTCCCAGCGAACAGGGGGAGTATTCATTTTTTTGTGCGTAATAAGGAGGCACTTCCTTGCGTGCGAAGATATAGCTGATGGGTCCGAGCTGTCAGCGGAGGTAACATTTTTTTTGTGAAATACAGAGGCCCTTTCGGTGGGTCCCTGATGTCAGGTGGAGGAATCATTATTTTGCGCGTAATAAGGAGGCATTTCCTTGCGTGCGGCCGTGGACCCAGCTCTCGGCCTCTCCATGTACAGTCCACTTCAGATGCATGTCGGTCGTTGACCATGTTGACCAGGCCGCGCCGAGAGCACCAGGGCGGTGGACGACGGCGAGGCCTAGGAAGGGAACGACACGGAGGCAGGGAAGACTCGATAGTTGTTTCCCACGCGGAGGGGATTACGACTGTACGAGGGTTTACTGCTTCGTCTGCCGTCGCCGGAGAATAACAGCAGGTGTGGGTGAGTAGTGGGATGGCTAGGCCAGCGATGGGAGTACGGTGGGGCGGTGAGGCCTGCGCGGCAGCACAGCCGGCCGCGGGGAGGAAGGAGCAGGCAATCCCGCCGGCGCTTGTTTGAGCGGCTGGAGCAGGAAGAGCAGAGATTGAAGAAGCACGATGATCGTTGGATGGACATCCAACAGCCACTGCTTGTGCGTCAACCTTTTTTTAGGAAAGCCTCAAATCTGTGGAAAACAGCATACAACCCATCTGCCATTATTTCTAATAATTTACAACCCATTTGCTAATTCTTAAGGTTTTTTTGGAGCCCATATTCTTTTTGTTAGCATTACAGCCCATATTGTGGCCATGGTTAAAAAATTATACGAAATTTTGCATATTTTGGTGCGGTCCGAACTATTTTTAATCCCGAAATTTTGACTCACATTCAAACTGATTTTAAAAATAAATGTATATCAATATAAAATCCAACAAATTCTCCACGCATAAAAATTAATGTAATTTAAAATCTCAAAATGATAAAAAGATATTTGAAACTAATTGTCGGTTTGATGTGTTTTAAAAATGTATAGCCCATTTCTCATTACTGATAGGCCATTTTCTCGGCCAGCCGAATGAAGCTCTCCTTGTCTTGAAAGATTTGCAGCCCAACAGGCCTGACAAAGTGACTTACTTGGCAAATCAAAAAAAACTGGGATGTGGCCGTGGACCCTGCTGTCAGCCTCTCCACGTACAGTACTCTTCCGATGGAAGTCGGTCGTTGACCACATTGACCACGCCGCGCCGAGAGCACCAAGGCGGTGGACGACGGCGAGGCCTAGGAAGGGGACGACGCAGAGCCGGGGAAGACGCGGCAGTGGATGCCCACGCGGAGAGGAGTACGAGGGTTCACTGGTTCGGCTGCGGTGTGAGGCTGCCGTCGCCGTAGAATAACAGGGGGTGTGGGTGAGTAGAGGGATACCCTGGGCCAGCGGTGGGAGTAGTAGGGGGGCGGTGAGGCCTCCGCGGCATCACAGCCGGCCACGAGAGGCAGGAGCACGCAGCACGACCGGCGCTGCTTTGGGCGGCTGGAGCAAGAAGACCAGAGGTTGAAGAAGCACTATGGCCGTTGGATGGACATCGTACGGTCACTAGAGCTAGAATCGTTCATATTGACTAAGTTGACAAAGCCCTCCGTCCCCGTCAACTTAGTTGGCCCACAAGTCATCCTCCCACTATGGTGGGTCCCAGCTAGCAGGGTGGGTATTCATTTTTTTGTGCGTAATAAGGAGGCACTTCCTTGCGTGCGAAGATATAGCTGGTGGGTCCGACATGTCAGCGGGGGGAACTTTTTTTCACGAAATACAGAGGCCCTTCCGGTGGGTCCCAGCTGTAAGGTGGAGGAATCATTATTTTGCGCGTACAGTCCACGGCCGATGGATGTCGTTCGTTGACCACGTTGACCAGGCCGCGCCGAGAGCACCATGGCGGTGGATGACGGCGAGGCCTAGGAAGGGAACGACACGGAGCCGGGGAAGACTCGGCAATGGTTGCCCACGCGGTGGGGAGTACGAGTGTTTACTCCGGCTGCCGTCGCTGGAAAATAACAGGAGGTGTCGGTGAGTAGAGGAATGGCCTGGCCAGTAATGAAGTAGGGTGGGGCGGTGCGGCCTGTGTGGCAGCACAGCCGGCCACGGGAGGCGGGAGCAGGCAGTCCCACCGGAGCTGGTTTGGGCGGCTGGAGCAAGAAGATCAGATATTGAAGAAGCAGCACGGCCGTTGGATTAACATCCAACGGTCACTGCTGCTAGAATCATTTGTGAATTAAGTTGACAAAGCCAAAGTACACATCAACCTAGTAGACCCACAAGTCAGCCTCCAAATCTGTCCCAAACAGCATACAACCCGAAATTTCTAGCCAGATTCAAATTACTGCGCGCGCTGCTGGGTCCCTACTGTCATCCTCACCATGTATAGTCATCTCCTTATTCCTCTCGGTTGTTGACCATGTTGACAACACTGGAGGGTGGCGCCGCGGCGAGCGAACCAAGGCGGAGGACGATGGTGAGGCCTCAGACGGGAACGAACAGGAGCCGGGGAAGGTCACGGCCAGCCATGGGAGGCGGGAGCAGGCGGTCCCGCCGGCGCTGGTTTGGCTTTGGCGGCTCGAGGAAGAAGAGACTGAAGAAATGCGACAGACGTTGAATGTCAATCCAACGGTCAAGGTTGGCACAATCGTTTTTTGACTAAGCGGACACCAAGTAGCATACTTTTTTATATATAGGAAGAAAACTGCGAGGAAAATGCGTTCGTCTGCCGTCCTCCTCACAGGGAACGTTCGCCACATAAGTGACTAGCACCCTTGGTTTTCAACCGAGAGGTCTTGGGTTCGAGTCCGAGGAACTCTCAATTTTGTCCTCCTTCCTTCCTCGCTAAAAAAGGGAAAGAAAATCAAAGACTTGGGAAGGCGTATAGAACAAGCTAGTGTACCAGTAAAGAGACATTGCCGAGTTTTAGAAAAAAGAAAGACGTGCTCCTGTAGCTGGTTCGAATCCAAACCTAGACTATGACTATATATGGTGCTATGCTACTCTGTAAGTAATGAAACTGACATATCCAACGTTCGCTTCTCCTCTTCTCTACTTACTCTGCCTAGCATCAGAAGCTCTGGCCGCAGCAACCATGTCCTCTGGCTGCTCGTCCACCTGCTCTTCAGCAGGCAACAACCAGATATGCGCCAAGTCACCACCCGTACCATCGCCTGTGGGTCTCATCACACCCCCGCCGGAACGCGCACCACAGCCGATTGCTCATCGCAACCCGCTGCCGTTGGTGTGGTGCCACTGCTGCAAATCACGCAGAGTCATCCGTCGCGTCTCAACCACAATCCGCAACCCTGGCCGAGTCTTCTACAAATGCCCGAATCATGGGGTAATAATATGTTTAAGTGTTGTTCTTCTGCTTTCAGTTGCTGATTTTTTTAATAGTTTGGTTGATGATCTTCCAATTTGATTCGTGCAGAAAAGGGAAGATTCGTGTGATTTGTATTTCTGGGAAGTTGCTGATGTGGGGGAATGCAACTATGCTGATTATTTGGTTAGCCGAGGAATCCCAATACCAGCAGGTTGGGGTGTTGGACAAGTAACTGAAGGAATGGCAGAAGAGGAAGATGCAGAGCAGAAGGTTAAAGATGCAGTTCCTCTGATCATGGCCAAGCAACAGCTATTGAACGGCCTTGACAGCAATGAGGAGATGAAAGAGCTTGTGAAGATAATGGGCAAAATCGATGTGCTCTGTAGGATCATTGTCTCTTTATTTGCAGTGTATGTAGCACTCGTGATGTATTCAGTAGCTACGACATGAGCACTTTGCTGAAACTAGTAATGAATGAAACCTGTGTAGCAGGCTGGGCGTAGTGTTGTTAACATCTAATGATTTCTATTAACGGAAATCAGGGGGTATCCCCTTTTGCTCATATAAATAAATAAATAGCAGAGGCCCTGTCGGGTCAGCTTTGTTCTCATTCGAAGACGTCGAGCAAATTGTAGTCCAACAGCAAACTATGTCATCAAATTCAAGTTTCACAGCCAAATATGAGTACAACTAAACAACAAGGTCATCATGTTTTAGTTGACATACAATCACCAAACACAAATCAGCATACATAACAAGTGATGTTCTCACAGCAAAATACTAAACAACATGTTCATCAGGTTTCAGTTGTCATAGCAAACACAATTTCACATAGTAGATAAAAAAACGTCTTCTGACAGGCAAATACGACAAAAGCAATGTAATCATCATCCGCAGCAGCAGCGTCAACATCTTCGCCATGTGTATCAGTCTGAATCGTAATTCCCCATGGTGTCATCTTATTCTTCGTCCTCAACGTCCTCGAACATTGGCTTCTTCTTGATCAACTCTTGTATGTCCACAGCACGACAGGCAATCTTTTCGCCGGCGTCATTGACGTGATGGTTCTCAAAGATATTAGGAACATCTGTGTTATCTTGTACATCAGGAGCAGTGTAAGCATCATCTTGTTATGCAACTTCATTAAACGAATTCCTCTGATCAAACCTTTGCAATACTCTCCAGTCATCGCTACGTGCAAATGTGTCTTCCAAGAAAAATATCTGTGTTGCTTGATTTGCCAAAATAAAAGGCTCGTTGGTTTGGTACACCGCCTTGACATTGATGGATTTGAAATAATCATCAGCTCTGGGTTTTGCGATCCTGGAAAACAGGTTATACCAACGACAGCACAACAGAACCACACACCGATGATCCTCGAAACTGGAGATATACTGCAACTGAACAATGTCTGTTATGTTAGCATAAATTTCAGTTGTCTCTTTGTCATACGTATCCGTGCTCATGATGGCACTGTTTTGTGTCTTCCTGCCTTCGTCTCGTGCAAGGGTGTTGTAGCGCACATCTCCAACAACGCAAGATTCATAATGTCTTACCCGAGTATCAGGACCCATTGCTAGTGAGTAAAGGGCATCATCAACTGCCTGCCCATCCCCCCGCATCTTCTTAACCTATGGTTAGAAAATAGACAAGCTGATCATCTTATGTACTCAATATATTAAAAAAACTGACAGTGCACTTCGACATGGTTCTTGAACCATTTCGCAAATCCTGCCATAACCAGTGTGTCAATGTTTCTTGGATTTTACGGCAGTAACTCCTCTTTGTAGATGTTGCACAACATAGTGATCGCGTCAAACATCTAAATATATAAGAATGTGCTGCAAGTTTAGTAGATTACGATGTATAAGCTGCAGTACTGCACTTACTTGATATAAGGTAGTATCTCAGGACAGTTATTCAACACATACCAAACCATTTTGTCCAAATCTTTAGGTTTGTCCTCTTGTCGACTCTTCCCTGTAACTCGAACAGAATAATCGAAAACATTGAGCCTGGGATTGTCTTCACCCACCTCTTTGCTAAGCTGATCAGCTATTTCAATGTATTTTGAGCAGAATGTCAACGCTTCTGTAGCAATGTAGGCCTCTGCAATGGAACCCTCGGGTCTAGCTCTGTTCCTAACATAGCCCTTGAAAGTGCCTAGCCGCCTTTCAATAGGGTACATCCAGCCATACTGTACTGGACCTCTAAGTAGTGCCTCATCAGGTAGATGAACAGCCAAATGCACCATCACATCAAAGAAGGCTGGAGGATATATCTTCCCAAAGCATCTATCCTGATATTTCTACTGCAGAGTTCCCTGAAGAATTGTCCCAACTCTGCAACTACTCTGTATAAGTCAGGGCGGCCCAATCCTCTAAGGATAACAGGTAAAACCCTTTGAAGTAGGACGTGGCAGTCATGAGTTTTCAACCCTTGTACCTTGTTTCCATCTGCACTGACTCTCCTTTCAGGGTTGGAAGCAAATCCATGTGGGAATCTCACACGTGACAGGACCTCGCAGAATTCTTTTCTTTTTACCTTGTCCAAGACGTACACAGCTGGTGCCATATCCCGTGGTTTACCTTCATCTTGCACCTGCAAATCCTTTCTGATACCCAGGTGTGTCAAATCAATCCTAGATTTTAAGGTATCTTTCGTCTTGCTTCAATGTTAAGAAGTGTGCCGATAATGCTGTCACATATATTTTTCTCGATGTGCATCACATCAAGATTATGCCGCAGATCCAAATCTTTCCAATACTCCAAGTCCCACAAAGTGGACCTGCGGGTAAACAATAATCTCTCTTCTACCGTGCCACACTTCCTTTTCCCGCTACCATTACCAGGATGGTTTCCTGGTGTAATATGCCTGACCTTCTCTAATTCCACTTGCAACTCATCGGCGGTGAGCCTCTTTGGCGCATCACGGTTTTCATGCTTTGCATTGAACACATGTCTTCGGTATTTTCTAGGATGCGGCTTGTCCTTGGCAAGGAAACGGCGGTGTCCAATGTAACAGATCCTGCTAAGTATTGCGTATGACAGCGGATTCCTGTCACAGCGAACACATGCATTGTAACCATGTGTCGTTCGCCCTGACATAGTGCCCAAAGCCGGATAATCATGGATGCACCAAATTACAACAGCACACAGAAAGAAATCAGCTGGTGGGCTGCTATATAGGTCTCGAGTGAGAACACCCTTCCATAGCTGTTGAAGTTCCTCCACAAGAGGCTCCATGAACAAATCAAAATCCTTTCTAGGACTTTTTGGACCTGGGATGAGCAAGGCCATCATGTAGTTTGATTCTTTGGTGCAGACATTTGGAGGCATGTTGTAAGGGATAACAAGCACTGGCCACATGCTATATGTGGCGCTCTGGTGGCCAAATGGGTTAAATCCATCTGAAGCTAAGCCAAGTCTAATGTTTCTCGGGTCAGCAGCAAACTCTTTGTGTTTATCATTGAAGCTTTTCCACTCACTACCATGAGATGGATGGCTCATTACATTCTGATCTCTGTACTCCTGGTTCCTAGAATGCCACAGTACATCCTCTCTTGTTTCAGCATCATGAAACAACCTCTGCAATCTTGGTGTAATTGGAAAATGTCTCAGAACATTATGAGGAACCCTCTTCACAGCATCGCCATCTTTCCATCTTGATGATTTGCATTTCGGGCATTCACTTAAGTTGGCATAATCCTTCCGAAACAGAACACAATTATTCTTACAAACATGGATCATATCATATCCAATTCCAACTGCACGAAGGAAATTCTTCATTTTACTGTAGGTGTGTGGCAGCTCAGACGCATCTGGGAAAGATTTGCGGAAAGCAGCCAACATCGCATCGAATGATTTGTTGGTCATCCGCTCAGATGTCTTCACCTGAAGAAAGGTGACCATAGCTGAGAATACTGACAGCTTATTTCCTGGGGTGACAGCAACGTTGCATTGTTCCAACATGCGGGCCCACCGTTTTTCTTCTGCAGGTGAAAGTTCACGGAATGCACGAGCATTTCGTAGCATTGTTTCAATGTTGGTCAAACTCACTGGCTCCGCCACCACCACCTCCTCCTCCTCTTCCACCTGAGCATCAGGCAGATCAAGATGGTGATCTGCTGCTTCCACATAGTCAATAACATTGACGTTCACAACTTCACCATGATGAACCCACCTAGTATATTTGACCGACATCCCATACAAGTATAGATGATTTTGCACAGTTGACTGGGGTCTTGTAACTGAATTCATACAACTGCTACACGGGCAGAGCACATCTGATTTCAGACCACCGTACTCAGCTCTGATAAAGTTCATGAAGTTTTCAACCCCCTCGAGATATGCAGTGGAGAATCTTCGAGCAGAAGTTATCCAAGTCATGTCCATCTGTTAGACATACAAATTAGTTCTTCTACTAGATATTACAGGAAAAACATATATGCTTATTTATGAAGTCCAGAAAAAAAATACCTAGGTCGATGTCTAAAGTTATGGCAAGATATTTGGACGAGCAGATCTAAGTAAAGAAATATATGTAAAGCTAATTCAGCAAACAGATTTGAGTGCTAAATTATGGCAGGCTGTTTCAGCAGTCAATGAGGCCGAGCACACAGCCATCGAACTATCGAAGGCCATCGCAGCAACAAAGATCGAGTATAAAACGGTGTAGAGCAATTTCACCTAACAGATTGGCTACTAGACCATGGCAATCTATGTCACAATAAATATATGGCAGGATATTTTAGCAACTAATCGGCCTTGGCATGCCATCTCAGCTAAGCAGATTGAGTGCAGAACAGGGCAAGGAAGCTTCTTAAGCAGAGCATATTGATAGTAAACTACTTCGGCAAACAGTGAGATTAATAGCGTCTATCAGCTAACATTCAGCGCTACACCGACATGAACGGGGCCTTAGTCTAGAATGCGCGTACCGTGGGAGAAGCTGACCGCTGTGCGTCTCCACACGAACGTCGCCAGCGGTGGCGGTGCTGACCGCCGTGCGCCTCCACAAGAACGTAGCCAGAGGTGGCGGCGCGGCTAGAAGATGGCAGTCTACGAGAGCGTACTGTGGGGGCGAGAGGATCACCGTGCGTCCCCTCGACAAACCGCGGCGCCTTTGGCGGAGCGAATGGAGTGGAGGGGGACGGGGGGGAGGGGGGTTTGGGGAATATTTGGTCGAAGGGCGGTTGAAACGGATTTGGGGGGAATTTTTGTGTGGGGGGGGGAAGGATTTTCGCGCGGTGGGCGGGGGGAGTTTGGCGCATGGTCGGTTTCTCCAAGTGCAGTCCCACGTGTCAGTGAAGAGGCAAGCCGAAGCGCGTTCCGTTTGCGTGAGCCGTGTGCAGGAGCAAATGTGTGTGGGGTGCAATGCGACCGCGACAAGAGTGCTGTGAGTGTACCGCCTTTTTTCCTTTTAAACTAGGTGCTTCGCCCCCTCAAAAAAAATGTTGCTTCGCGCGATCCATCGATACTACTACTAGTAATCCGGTAATCCCTATTAAAACGGCGCGGCCGGGTCTTTTCCCGCGCGATATGCTGGGAGGTTGGCTTAGTGGGGTTTTTTAGATTTGTCTCGGTTCAATAAAAAAGCAGAGTTGGTGATGATGGTGTGCCTGTCATCCTGCAATATAGGCCGTCCGATCTATATCTAACGGATAGGAAGGAAACTATGACAATTTACCCGCACTCCTCTCCACATTTGCACATAAGGCTTTCCCTCGTTCATCCTTTTCTCCCACAAGATCTTGATCTTCCGTGCAACGCACGGGCATCTTGCTATTACTCCTACAATATACACCGGCCGAGATTAATGCAAACATGGCAGATTTTTATTACATTTCAAACTTTTATAGGACAGAAAAATAAAAGAAACCCAACCCTAAACCTATTCTACGGCGGCGACCGACGTCCTCCATCTGCGATCTCTATGTACGGGGGCGGGGTTCAAGACCCATGAAGTGAAGGTGCGGTCTCCGGCGAGGAAGAGTAGAACACGGGATACGGACCTGTCAGTTGGCACACCATGCCCTGCCGCCTCCCATGCCCTACTCATCCTCGGAGGAGTCCCCGACCTCGGCGGTGCCGGACGTTGGACGGCGGCAAGTAGGACGCGAGGCTGATGGTGCTCCCGTCGTCGGCCGCCAGCGTGGCCACCGCTTGTGCGGTCGCGTCCGCGTCTGGCTACACCGCTATTGCGTCGCGAGAGGCAACTTGAGCGAGGGCGGCGACCTCGAGCTTCATCCCGGAAGACAAGCTCTCCCGCAGAGCGTTCGCACTTGCGGTCATGGCGGATGTGGTGCCAGGTAGGAGGACGATGCACTATGGTGTGGAGGTTAGCTGGGCATTGCCGCTTTAAGTAGCGCATTCCGGTGAGGCCAAGCGTCCGGGTGCGTCATTAAGTCGCCGGAGATGGTTCCTCGGGCACCGAGCCTCTTAACGACGACATACGAACGGACGGCATGAATGCGGGCAGCTGGCACCGGCTGGGAACGCACCGCGCGACGGCGCGAGGGACGAGGGCTTTGGTGTGCCAGGGTAGTCAGCTGCGGTCGTGGCAACGTTGGAGATGCCCTTTGCTCAAATGCGATCCCCGCATGTCATTGAAAAAGCAAGACGACCCGGCATGGTCTCAGGTCCAGAGGATGCAGTTGGCCACGCTACACCACTCCGCGGACGCGTCGCGGCGCCCCGTGCATCCTCGACGAGCCGGGTGTTGGGGTGTGTTTGGATTGTGGCCAAAGTGCACCTTACCAAAATTTTGGTCATGACCCAAAGATTGGTCTTTGTTTGTATGGTTGCCATTTTTTGGCATGCCAATGAACTCTAGCCAACTCTAGTTCATTTTTCTTGCCAATGTCGGCCAAATCATGGGCAACCAATACCTCAACCAAAATTTTGGTCATGACCCAAAGATTGGTCTTTGTTTGGATGGTTGCCATTTCTTTGGCATGCCAATGAACTCTAGCCAACTCTAGTTCATTTTTCTTGCCAATGTCGGCCAAATCATGGGCAACCAATACCTCAACCAAAATTTTGGCTACCCAATGCTTTGATGGGGCAACCTTGGGCACAAACCAAACATACCGTTGGTCGTGCCACAGCACTAACGCCACCCTCGGCACACTGAAACCGACCGTGTCTATCGGCGATATGAGTGTGTCGCTCACCGCGGTCGCCGTGTCCAGAGGCGGTGCTGGAGCTGCGCCCCGTTGTTGGCCCCAACGACCCACATGAACGGTTGTCGGTGGCGAGGAGGTCGTGGGCCAGCTCCTCCATTGGACTAGTCTGCGCTACGTCGTCCCGACGGGTGTGCCGCACATGTCGGTTTCCCTGTTTTCCCCGCCATATTCGAGCGTTAGTGCTCCGGGTTGCGCATTAGGCCCTTCACTATGTAGGCCAAGCGAGACAACTTATTGTTTATTTGAGCCGTTCAAGTGTAATCATGTGGCGTTTGCTTATTTCTCATTCCTCTCCAACCCTCTTCTCCATCGATCATGTCGCCCTCCAGTCGAGTCCATCCTCCCGCATGCCTCATTTGAACATTCCGCCGAGTATCATTCGCATGTACCCACCCTAGTCCTCTTTCAATAGATCTCCGGACCCTGAGATGAAATCGAGAGGGAACGAGTGGGGGCACGTGATACCTAAGGCGGATTCAAAAATTTGAACCGGTGATCATAGCATCCGCAAATCATATATAAAGGGTATTCAATGTTCGTTTCATTTTTGAACGTACAATATACTCCCTCCTATCCTTTCTACTCTACATATAAGTTTTATGTGTAGTCAAAGTATCTCTACTATGATAAAAAAGGTATCAACATTCAACAACGCCCAATCAATATTGTTAGATTTGTACGTACTCCTAGATTTGTACTCGAGATGGTTTCCAATTTGACTATTGACAAGATTAATAGTACTCCTACATGAGATGTATAATGTGAAAATTATATCATTGGAAACTCCTTTCACATATGAAATTGACCGTATGCTTTGTGTAAGTTGCATGTCATATATTATTACTCTAACATTTGGTCAAAGTTAGCCTCGAAAAACGCATTAGACCCTGTATGCTTTGTGTAAGTTGCATGTCATATATTATTACTCTAACATTTGTGTAAGTTGCATGTCATATATTATTACTCTAAAATTTGGTCAAAGTAGTATAGTGGAAGTGGATCCTTTGACGTAGGTATCCCTGCCTTACCCTCCCTTTCGGTCACTTACTGGCGGACCCCATGCTTGCTAGGCCCCGCATGTCAGTTACTCAATGGGTTCGGCCACGTCAGGGGATCCTCATCCGTAGTATACTCCCTCTGTTTTTATTTACTCCGCATAAAACGGAGGGAGTGGTGGTATAATAAATGATGCGGGCGGGGGAGGGGAGGAACGTCGGTTTGCTCTCAACTGCGGTCCCACAAGCGAGCGAAAACGCAAGACGAAGCGCGTTACATTCGGTGAGCGACATGGAGGGTCCAGCGTGCCGGGCTGCAACGCGAACGCGACAAGAGTGATGTACAGTCAAAACCGATTGACCGGTCATCACCGGAACCACTATTCACACCAGAACCTTTGCTGCTCGGCCTACGCCAGCCACTGCCCTAAAATCACACCAAATCTCCAGCCCATTCCCCCACCTTTCGATCCCCCAGCCCGCATCAAGCGTCCCCTAGTTCGCCGGAAAGCCATCGTGCGCCGCAAGATCACTTACTACAAGATGCTGACGCCGGAGCGCCGCGCAGAAATCGCGGCGGCGGTCGGCGCCACAGACCTTCGTTCCCAAGCTCGCTTTGCGGCGGGCCAATCCCCGAGTTCTCTGGAGCCGATCCAATGTTCACTGCGGAGGTCGCGGCGCAGAAGGCCCCCGATGGGTATGAGACGATGGACGTCGACTTCGTGCCGGCGTCCAAGTCCCCCATGGTGCAGGCGGACCAGCGGTTCAACATGGCGATACTAAAGGAGGACCGGGAGGCAGAGGCTCAACTCGACGCAGAGCGCGCGCATGCCGCTGCCATCGAGGCTCTCCTACAGGCGGAACCGGATGTCGTGGATGTGAACCGGGCGGCGGAGGCTCAACTTGAGGCGGAGCGCGCGGATGCCGCTGCCATCGAGGCCCTCCTGCAGGCGGAACCGGACATCCTGGACATGAACCGGGCGGCAGAGGCTCGACTCGATGCAGAGCGCACGGATGCCGCTCTCATCGACGCTCTCCTGTAGGCGGAACCAGAAGTCCTGGACTTGAACCGGGCGGCGGAGGCTCGACTCGACGCGGAGCGCGTGGATGCCGCTGCCATCGAGGCCCTCCTACAGGCGGAACCGGACGTCCTCGACTTGAACCGGCCTGTGCTCTCGTCCGTGCAGAGCGCCCGCACGCTCCACTTGAACGAGTAGCTGGAGGCCGAGGACAACCACGGTGCGGAGACACACATCGGCAGCGACGGCTGGTTCGCGCCGGCAGCCAAAGACGACGAGGGCGTCTCTTTCCGCGAGCAGTGATAGTTTTTCTTTATGTTGTTGTTTTTATGGATCTTTTGCTGTGTAAAAACATACTATGCAAGTCGCCTGACTTGGGTCAGTCTACCATTTCAGGCGGTTGGATGAATATCCTATGTCTCCTAACCCTTCTTTCCTACTTCCTCACCTCTTCTTCTTCCCCAACAGACCACCGCACGGGCCGTACAGATACTCCCCAACATGCGGTTGGATAAACATACTCTATGAACAAAAATTATGTGTCAGCGATAGGATGGCTGAGTTTGGTTTGTTCACATGCGACAGCACGTGTCAGTGAGGGTGCGTTCCCTTGGTTGGGTTTCGGCGTGCAGGAGTGACTGTGCGAGGGTGCGGTGCGACCGCGGCGTGCAGGAGCGACCGTGTGAGGGTGCGGTGCGACCGCGACAGCCGTGCGCAAGTGTACCTCCTTCTCATTTTGAAAACTTTAGGCAAGCTTGGCAAAAATGTGTGGCGAAGTTTGGCAATGCAAGGCCTAGACCCAAACAGGATAAGTACGTACGTACTAGGAGTACTAGTGTTAAAAAAGAAAGGCGGGGTTTTCCTTTGCGGGATTTAATCGATACAAATCCTCGTTTCACGTGTCAATTAATGCTTATTTTTTTCTCGAAAGACCAAAGAGCTAACCATCTCACTCCTCATCGCTTGATTAATGCAGCGCCATGCAAACGAACCTTCTCACTTCCGCATGCATGCAGGGGATATTAATGTCCTTGGTTGCTAACCCCATCAATTTTGCCTCGATTAGTGTTAGTGGCCCTTTGCAAATTGTAATTTTGATATACTGGCCTTGTGTACAAAAAAAAGGAGGTAGTAACTATATTTGAATTCCTTGCCCATTGCGGTGACGTCGACGATTTTTTTTGTGGTTTGGCGAAGTGCGTTCGACGGAGAACACCATTGAGGGAGACCACGGTAAGTCGTTCGCAAGTGCCGCCTGCAAGCCGAGACAACAGCCTTATTTGCATCCAGGAAGTCCTTTACTAGTACTACTACTACGAGTACTAGTGCGGTGAGATGGTTTCTCGAAGAAGACGATGGAGAAGCGGAGTCAGCGAAGAGTGAAATGATGGTTGCTTCGTCCGTGCTTTGTGATTTGACGCCTCACTGCTTTGTGATTTGTGATAGAAGGGACAGGGGAGTAGACTCTGTGCTCTATACTGTACTACATGCGTCCAAGCATGGGAGAAAGAGGAGAGACCTTGCATTTTTCTATTCCTTCAATCAATCAATCAGGGAGCTTCGGTTCCATCTTTTTTGCTTTGGCAACACCGTCCACAAATGGTTCCCACGATGCCAAAAGCTATTTTCACATTTGGCTACACATTGTGGATGCCCTTAACCGTACCACTTGGTTTTGCTCCTGTGTGCTATCTATACAAATCTCAATTATATTGATCTAGAAAATTATAGAATCAAAGATTAGTAAAAAGGAGGTGATTTTGCCGCGCGGATGGCGGGGGAGGTTTCTTATTTTCGGAGGACGTTGTCCTGGCGGTTTGCTAACATGCGGTCCCACGTGTCAGTGCTTTACCAAGCCGATCCGCGTCCCACATGAGGCAGAACAACGGCAGAAGCAACACGTGGTTAAGTTGAAGAAGATGAGGGAGAAGTGGATTCAGCAACGAGTGAAATGATGGTTGCTTCACCCCGGCTGCTCTGCACTGTATTCCGGTATGGCACGTGGACCCGGTAGCTTGATGACCCACATGTCGGCGAAAGGGACTAGAAGATTTATGAAAGCGAGCGCTCCACTCTTACGACGAAGGAGTAGACGACACGACGGCCCAGTGAACTGTCACTTGTACTGTATAGTACTATAGTTTTGCTGTTTCGCACGATCCATCGATACAAACCCGATTAAACAGGAAAGGGCGGGATTTTCCCGCGCGGTAGATGATACTGGCCATACATTTCAAAGGCAATTTTAATGTATGCAAACCGAATAATTATAAGTAACAATATGATATCTAGTAAAACTAAAAACACATATGATTTATTGTGTTAGAGTGTAGTAGTAGTGCTGTATTGCATAGTTGTTAGATGTAACATGCGAGAACGTGTACAGATGTAGTTTTGGAGGGCCTACAGAGAGAAAAGCGTAATACGGTCACCGAACTTCAGAATAAGCTGATTACGGTCACTATATACGTTTTGCGGTGATTATCCGGTCACTTGCTCATAGTTCAGCATCGGATTGCACTCTGTTGACCGGCCAAATAGTCTGCGTGGCGCCATGTTGACTACTTAAATTGACCACGTCCCTTGTGGGTCCCACCTGTCAGTTCGCATAGGGAAAAGGTCAGATAAACACAAATTTACGCAGGCGCGACAAGGCTCCAACCCGTGCGCGGGAATCACCTGGTTGTGTATGTGTCTGTCAGGGCCTGATGTGTGCGCATGCACGTGTAGGTTGAGCACTTGAGCGTGATAGTGTGTGTTGGTCGTGTGGTGTACTGGTGTGTGCATGCATGCGTGCGTGTGTGCGTGTGAGTGTTGCGTGCGTGCGTGGCTGCGTGTGTACGTGTGAGTGTTGCGTGCGTGCGTGGGTGCATGTGTTTGTGTGAGTCTTGTGTGGATGCAGTTCGTGTGCATGCGTGCGTGTGTGTATAATCACCACACCAGCTCCTGTGTGTTAAAACAGACGGCTCAGCATACCAATACAAGGCCACCTTGTCCGCTGTGCCCGCGGTCATGGCTTCGAACCACCGTCAAAATATTTTTTTGTCGTTTGTTTTCATTCTTAGTACTAGCAAGATGCCCGTGCGTTGCACGTAACATCAAGATGCATTTGTATGACTTGTTTATCTTGTGAGAGAAAAGGATGAACGAGGGAAGGCCTTATTTGCAAATGTGGAGAGGTGTGTGGGTACCTTTTTGCAAAATTGCCATAGTTTCTTTCCTATCCGTCAGATATAAATCGGACGGCCTATATTGCAGGATGGCAGGCACACCATCATCACCAACTCTGTTTTTTATAAGAGTGTATTTTATGTATTTTATAAGAGTGTAGATGTAGAGTAGATACAAGTCGACAGGTGGGCACGATGGTAGTGAGATAATGTGATGCAACACTAGAGGTGCCACGTGGAGCGTTTAACTGGTCAACTGGTCATGTCATGAGCAAATACAAAGTTGTACGGTGAGCCCGTGACTATATAATAACCACTAAACGTAAACGGTGACCGTAATGAGTGGATTATGAAGTCCAATGTATGTATCGTGCTTTCGCTTCAAATACAATGATCGTCATTGCATATATCGCGAGAGAAAGATGAAACACGCGTGAATTTTCTGGGGGCTTACTTTTAGAGGACCTGGAGATAGGTTTGTGTGCATATGTGAAAGGGGCGTACAAGGGGGGTATGCGATGGAGAGAGAGATGCTCTTCATTTCTCTTTATTATGACTAACTTTGTATATAGTATAAAAATATACAAATTCACAGTGCGGAATAAATATCATTGTGGGCACCATGCAATGCAAATTAGCGTTCATACTCCTCCATATAACTTTGTAATGTTGTATATATGTAGAAAATCTAAAATAATTTTTTGGCCACACTTTATTCAAAAGGAATGTTGTATGCGAAATAAACATGTAGAGAGGGCTTTTTAGTTCAATGGGGTACGTGATGTAACATGTGTGAATGTGTAGTTGATGCATTTGGCGGGGCCTAGAGAGGTATGTGTGTGTATTACGTATTCGAGAGAGGCATGGATAGAGGGGCCGGCGGGGGGGCGTGGGAGAGATAGCACGAGAAATGAGAGTGGTCTAGAGAGAGAGAGAGACGAATATGACGTCACGACAAGAGATTCCATTCCTTTGAGTGTGTATATGCAAGGGGGAGGGAATAGAGGCACTAGGAGAAATTTTCTGTGTGTGTGGTGTTTGTGTTGGTATGTGTGGGTGTGAGAAGATAATGAGACGTGGGGGCAGAGGGTGTGTCACCGCATGAGGTCCAGTGGGTCGAGGTGAGGCCCTTCGTTCGGTTCCGTCCTGCGCCACATTGGTCGGCCCATGACACATTTAGGAAGACCCATGGATGACTAGTCGTACAAGACAAAGATAGCAGAATTGTGAAGGACTCTGTGTCCACTGACAAAGCCGGCTAGGATTTGTAACCCTAGGTTTTCGGACTAAGGTAACCCCTTTATCTCTGATATTACTATTCATCCAACCTAACTTTAAGGGGCATCCTACAGAATGCTCTGCTAGAATCATACTTGTCGATTAGGAAGAGAGGTGTGAGATAATGCGTGAGAGACAGGCGTAAAGATAATGTGCATACATGAGACACGTAGGCAGGTCCATGTATATAGAAAGGGTCGATGAGGATTGTGTGTGTGTATGTTTGCGAGAGGAAGAGTGCTTGTGATAAAGGTTAGTGAAAATAGTTGTAAATGGTTATGAGAGGGAGGGAGGGTTATATCTAGAGCATGTGTGCGAGAAAGACACCTCGGGAGAGAGTGTGTGAGCATGTGTGAGAGACCACCGATGGAGAGTGAAACTACACGTAAAAGACTGCTCTACACATTGATTAAAGATATAAATTGTATCCAAATATTAGGATGGGATCTTGATATTTGCAATTCGCGTAAGGAGCGGTCATTGATCCATCAGACATCTAGATTCTATCGAATTTGAGCATGTCTATGTTATTATTCGACACAATTGATCCACATAGTTAGTATTTTGAACTCCAGACAATGCATCGCTTTAGCAATCGAATATAAACGTGAGTATAGTTCATGTTGTGTGTGTAAAGCACATTATACATACGAAAGTTACACAATGGACATTTATAAATAGCTACCTATGAACTAGCATACATTTGAATTCAACTTAAGGTGGTTTAAAAAATCGAATTCAACATGAAGTCCATTGAATTATTTGAATTTGATATCATGGCATTTGTAAACCATACCTAAATTATGGGGGCACCAATCTTTGCTCTGATTTTGTACATAATAGCATATGTAGTCGTGTACAAAATAGATTCAAATTTAGCTCCTCCATTCCAAAATAATCATAGTTATAGGATTTTCAAGTGTCAAAATTTCAAAAAGAAGCAGATAATTTAATGAGGTTTTCAAACATATAAGGTCAAATATAACGTTGTCTATTTAGGTCAGTCCTCATAGTTCAAGAGTACTCTAAACGTGAATGCTTGTGTTTCAAAATTTCGAACGAAGCGCCAAAAGAGCCTCTACTCGCCCGAAACCGCGTGAGACCAATGTTTGGTAGTACAACGAAATTACTTTTCTAATAACTCCGACCCGTGAAACCCGCCGGCCCGACGTCCAAAGGTCTGAACCGGGGTAGGTTTGTAGCTTCATCTAGACGCCACGCAACCACATCCGAAAAACATTCATACACAATGGCCGCCTAAGCACACATGCGCGCAGCCGAAATCGTTCCCGCCCACTATTTGGGACACCTGGGATTACCATCCTACCCCCGACCCGCAGTAGGTCCGAAATTTAAGAGGGGGGCAAAGTTTGTACTTTCCCCAAATTTCAAACAAGCGCGTCCCATCTTCTGTTAAAAAAAGCCAAAAACAAGCGCGTCCCAGACCGAAACATGGTTCCCCCCACCCGTCTGATTCCCCATTCGTACTCTGTGGGCGCCAAAACTACCTCTCCACTAGCCGCGAAACCCCAGCGTCCTCCGTTCGCCACCCCATCCCACCCATCAACCGCCGCCCTCCTCCATCACGCCGGAGCCGATACCCCGACGTCGTCGTCCACCGCAACGCCCTCCACGGCTAGTAGTTGAAGCCGAGGCTGAGCCGCCCGTACCCGAGCCAGTTCAACCACGCCGTCCTGCGCCTCACCGCTGCCGCTCCAACTTCGCCACCCTCCACCGCACCGGAGCTGTTCCTGCTACGCCGTCCTTCGCCGCCTTGGATCTGCTTCCCCTCCGCCAATATACGGCCACGGCAAAACAGTCAACAATTTGGCCATGGGTTTGTCCAAGGATCCACGGCTCTCCAAAACATCAGTTCCCCCAGGAAAAACAAGAAGATCACCGCGACATATCAACACCACACTGGCAACCGATAAGGGTACTCCTCTTCCCTTATTCGTGCAAATCTTACGTGTCTGCTCGCATGGTATTCATCCCACAGAAGACACTAGTTGACCGCTTCTTCTTCATACTAGATGTTCCTAGTAACTTGTGATGCATAAGGTTTCTCCTCATATACTATTTCACCTTAGCTAGAGGTCCGTCGCCCCCCTGAACTTCAATTTCTGGCCAGTTGATTCCCAATTAACGGAAGCATTCCCTGGCGTAACAGGCGCTAGTACGCCTATTACACTGGGGAAGCAGCGCCTTGGTATTTATCTTAGGGGCGTGTGCGGCCTAGAGCTACTGGCGCCCGATCTGGAGGTCGGCCGGGATTAAAGGGATGGCCTGGGGGCGCTGCCAAGCACGGCGGTGGTGTGAGGTCGATGGGAGGGCGGGGCGGCGGAGGCAGGGGTCTGGGCCGGTGGTCGCTGGCGGTTCAAGAAAGATCGTCAACAGTGACTGGCGGGAGGTAGACGAAGGCCATCTGCCCGTTCCTTATAGATCGGACGGTTCATTAAAAAAATCGACTGACCTATTTATTTTCAGTCGACTGTTATCTTAGATATGACCACATGTGGTGGTGTGCTGGAGGAGTACCTGCATTTCGTGTGCTCATATATTACAAAATCATACGGAGTAGAATCTAATTTTGTTTGCCATGCAATGTTGTAGAGCTATCATATGTCTCCTGTCATTTATTTTTCAGCCACCTGCTACCTGCTACTTTTACAGTGCACTAGTTCTGCACACACTTCACCCTTACTCTCACTATTGTGTTTTTGTGCAAGGGTATTTCAGAGTCTGCCAAAAAAGAAGCAGCAAAAAATAAAAGAGACAAGTCGTGCCAGCTTTTTACGTGGCTAGGCAAGGCACGTTTCAAGAGTTTAAAGGGTGTAGTGTCAGCAGATGGAGACGGGGAACGTAGCTCTGGAGTTGATGATCTCTCTCGCCATGAACCACCATCCCAGGTGCTTGCTTTAACTTCACGGTGTCATATGTGGTTGAATGTTCCATATGGTGTCTAGCTTGTATTCGAAAGGCCGAAGTCGGTCTTTATTAAGATAAGGAAAGATATTTTTTACATGAACCACCATCCCGTGAGCACCAGAAGACAAATAGCTAGTCAGGGCACTGGCCGAGCCAGTGACAAGCCAAGCAAAGAGAGGCATCACCTGGAAGCCAACTAAAAAGCTGCGATGGTGGCGAAGCAGAGCCCGCCTCCCACTAGGCTCTCAGGTCCTAGATGATCATGCTCACCACTCCAGCCAGATGTCTAGCTTGTATTGCTTCCATTTTGGTTAAATTGCATCTGCTTAGCTTACACATTATACCTTTGAATATGACATGCCTTTCTATTTTTGGTACATACTAGTACATCTGTGTATTAACCATGTTCTTACATCAAACTAATGTTCTTGTGTATCCCTCATCAATCACTTATGACAAGGCAGGCAGGCAAGGGGACTACTCCTCATTTCAAGAATGCAGCGTCAGCCTCCCGACATGATTCTCAAGAAACAGAAATGCTAGATGAAGATAGTGAACGTAGCTCTGTAGTTGATTACAGCATTTCCCCTACACTAGCATCGCTGGTGCTTGCTCTAACTTGGCAGCGTGATATGTGGTTGCATGTTGCATATGGTGTCTAGATTGTAATTCTTCCAATCTGGTTAAACTGCATGTGCTAGTCTGCTTAGCTTATACATTATACCTGTTAATGTGACATGCCTTCCTGTATTTAGTACATAGTACAACTGTCTATTAAGCATGTCCTTACATAAAACTATTGTTTTTTTGTATCCCGCATCAATCAACATGACGAGACACCTTTAGTATATGCAGTGCGATATTAGTTGCATCTTTCATATGATTTATAGCATGTGCTGCTTTTAATTTGTTGAAATTCCATTTATGATGGGACGCTTTTAACTTGGCAGAGTCATATTGGTTGCATCTTTCATGTGGTGTCTAGCTTGCATTGCTTCTTATTTGCTGGAATGGCTTCTGCTTAGTTTACACAAACAGTTGTGAACATGCCATGCCGTCCTGTTTTTCGTACATATTCCATCCTGGTATCATGTGTTTGCCTTACATCAAAGTAGTGATTGTCAGTATCATGCATGAATGAGTTCTGAAGAGAGAATTTTATTGCTTTTTCTTGTCGGTTTTACTTGACAATTCAAAATCAATAAAGCGGAAGGAAGTTAGCAAGGAAGTGGATAAAGGTGCTCCTTCCGAACGGAGGGCCTCTACAGTTTCTACTCCTCCACACCCCCAAGATGATTTCCAAGACAACACATGCATAGACACTCAACAAAGCTGTGTTTATGATGAGCACGTCTCCCCTAGTGCAGCATCACCGGTGCTCCCTCTAACTTGGCACTGTTATATGTGGTTGCATGTTATGTGTGATGTCTAGCTTGTATTGCTTCTAATTTTGTTGAATTCCATCTGCTTACTTTACACATTATACTTGAATAAGACACGTGTTCCTGTTTCTAGAACATACAATATCTGTCTATCACACCATGTTCTTAGATCAAATTACTATTGTTGTGTAACCTGCAACAATCACTTATCATAAGACACGTTTGACTTCGGAGTGTGATATAGGTTACATCTCACATTCTTTTCTAGCTTGTACTACTAATTTGTTGAAATGGCACTTATGACGAGACAGTTTTAACTTGGTAGAGTGATATTCGTTGCATCTTTCATATGGTGTCTAGCTTTCATTGCTTCTAATTTGTTGAAATGCCTTCTCCTTAGTTTACACATCATAAGCTGTGAATATGCAATGGCACTAATGATGAGAGACCTCTAACATGGTAGTGTGATGTTGTCTGCATCTTGCATATGATTTATTTCTTGTACTGCTTCACATTTGTTTAAACGCTATTTATGATGAGACACTGTTAACTTGGCAGAGCGATATTTGTAGCATCTTTCATATGGTGTCTACCTTCCATTGCATTGCTTCTAATTTGGTGAAATGTCTTCTTCTTAGTTTACACATCATAGTTCTGGTTATCTCTTCCGTCCTGTTTTTCATACATATTACATCCTCCTATCATGTGGTTGTCTAACATCAAAGTTCAGTTCGTCTGCATCACGCATCAATTTGTTCTGAAGAACAAAATTGTTATTCATTTTTCTTGTCGGCTTGAATTAACATGGCACAGAGAAAGAGGAAGAAACACAGAATGGCAGGGAATGAGAAGTGGATGAATCATGCAGATTCTGCTGGTACTGATGGTGTAATAGAAGGTCAAAGTCCAGCAGAAAATTCTACAAACACGGCATCCCATGCTACACGAGCTGCAGAACAAGCCAAACAGAAACAAATAGCTGCCACCAAACAAGCAGAGACAGCCCTAGTTGTTGCAACACCTTCCACAGTACCACCAGCTGCACGGTTTACTCGTTGGTCAACTCAGCTAGCAGCACGTTCCCAAGCTCCCTTGCCACCTGACACTACTTCTGAAGCACTCTTGACACAAGATGAGTTGGCAAGATTAGATGAACTTTGTGAGCTTCAACAACAAGAAGGTAGTTGCTGGAGTCAAGTTACATTCGCATGCTTCTTTATATGTAGTCTCACAGTTTGATGTACACTAACACTTCCTATGTTTGTTGTTGGACTAGCACCTAGGCGCAAGAGGAAAGAAACATCAGGGATAATGCTCGATAGGTTAGCTAAATCTAGAGGAGGAAGAATGGAGATCCGTTTTGAGGCAGGTTTAAAAAGGCCACGTGATGCTACAGAGTTAGCCAAGTTAGTATCAGAGGCAGCGGTTGCCGTTAGGTGTCATGTACGTATCCTCCCAACATGGATTCAGTACAGGAATGACAAAGAAGAAACCTAGTTCAACACCTTCCTCGACCATTTATCTGTAAGTATGGTTATGTATGGAAACTAGTAATATCGTCTTGCTCTGTCCCATACTTTCTAGGTTGCTGATAATGAGACTCCCATAATTTTCAACAGATGAGGTTCAAGTTGGATAGCCCAGATGATGCAACCAGACAAGCTTGCACCCATGTTTTCAAGTCTGCTCTGCGACAGTATCGGTATAACTTGAGGAAAACTCACTTTGAAGGCAAGGCTAACAGTGAACTTTCCCAAACATCTCCTAGTGTAAAATATATCGGATGAAGACGGGAGGGGCCTTGTTAAACACTGGTCTGATCCGAAGTATCAGGTACATTATATATATGTGATCAGATCACATGTTGAAGTCCTATTTACGCATGTGTCACACAAATTTATCTTCTTGTAGGTGAACTGTTCAAAGAACAAGGCCAACCGTACGAAAGTGAAATTCCAACAGACGACAGGTTCTCGTAGCTATATTGCACACTGCGAGGCTCTTGTAATTAGCTGTTGTTTCACTCTTTTCGCTGTACCATATTATCAGATCTATATTGACTTGTTCAAAATGCAGAGGAAAGCCCGAAAGGACCAAAAAGTACCTGAACCAAATGTTGTGGAAATCTTCAAGGACTGCCACACCAGCAAGAAGAAGGGCATGACTACACCAGTCAAAGCCGCTGTTGTAAGTCCTTAATCCTCATGCCTTTTAACTACTACTTACTCTGACTTGTGCCTTGAACTGCATGGTTTGCAGCCAATGTCTATTACTCTTTTCAATTTTATACACAATTGTCTTAGCGTATCATTGCACCTTACAAGGTTTAAAGAGAGGAGTGATGTTCCTTTGATCTTGACCCGTAATCTAGTTCCGTGCTGGACTTGCCCACACAACGTTACAATTGCCTGTTTGTCTGTTCTCAGTTGTTTTGTGATATGAATGATGTCATACTATGCTTACCGTATTATAAACTTCGTCTCTTTATCCTTAGCCCTCAATACAATGTGAAGAAATATACAATACATTAGCGATGGTACATGGTCATATGTTTGGAACCTGGTTTTATTATGTACTTTGCAATAAAATACAACTAATATTTTACATGGGTTCACCAGAATAAGTTCTATATATAGACCAAAGCTATTTTGTTTGGTTTTGCTGCCTCCTTAATATCTTCTGTTCTGGTACTACTAATGTAAAACCTCAACTTTTCAGCGAGCTATGGAAAAAATGGTGGAACCACCACCTTCTGAAGGTGGCGAGGCAAGTATAACCGCAATGTCAGCTCTGGCTGCAGTGGGTCAGTACCTGTCCACTAACAGTGCCAAAAGCACGTTCCTGCGTAATACTGGGTTGGTTGTTAAGGCAATATCGTCCAAACTGCCTCATGATCAAGATATGCAAGCTCAAAGCAATGTTGTATCTGCGCTCCAGACACAAGTCCATTCCCTAACAGAGGCCCTTTGTGAAACAAGGAGAAACATTGCTCAATGTCGTCAAGATATGCATGGTTTTGAAACCAGACTATCAGACATTTGCTATGTTGTTCACGAGCCTAGGGGAAATGAAGGCGAGGGTTATGGTGCTCCATCGGACAATACAGCATGAAAACGTAACAGTCGGGTCAAATGAACTGAGCTTCTGAACTTCTGGTGGTGCATTTATCTGCTAGACTGTTAAGTTTTATGCCAACCTTCCTTTTGTTATATAGTTGTAATTTGTTTTGGTGCGATACAAAATTTATTCTTAACGTGCAGCCACCGGTTGAAAAAAACAGCAAGCCATTTTTGTATAGTGTAGGGTGTTCCCTATATTTGCACTGGTGGCGCTCTTTGATGCCGAGTGGATGTAATCTGTGCAATCGCCTTAATAGCCTAGCGTTAGTTCCGACCTTATTTATTTCCTAGTCTTTTTTTCCCTGGTTTGCTAGTGGCCGCAACTACCATGGGCCATATACGGGCCGTAGGATCCACGGGTCTCCTACGGGCCGTCGATAAATGGGCCTATAA
Organism: Triticum aestivum; assembly: GCF_018294505.1. Taxonomy (NCBI): domain Eukaryota; kingdom Viridiplantae; phylum Streptophyta; class Magnoliopsida; order Poales; family Poaceae; genus Triticum; species Triticum aestivum. The sequence goes on along the minus strand of NC_057799.1, from coordinate 66,981,882 downwards.
TCGGTGGGCCTCCGGCCGTCGATAAATGGGCCTGTAATCGGTGGGCCTCGGGCCATCGGATAAATGGGTCTACATGGGCCGTAATCGGGCGTAATTGGTATCGGCCCAGCACGGTAACGGGCCGTTAACAGGCCGTAGGACTGCAAAGGCTTAATTCTGTCACAGGCATAACGGGTCGTTAATGGGCCAGAATATAGGACGGGCTGGAAACGGCGCAACGGGTTAACAGGCCAGAAACGGGCCGACTCTTGCCATGGGCCGAATTTGGCCCATTAGGGTAACAGGCCAGTAACGGGCCGACTCTTGCCATGGGCCGAATTTGGCCCATTTGGGGAACATGCCAGTAACGGGCCGACTCTTGCCATGGGCCGAATTTGGCCTATTAGGGGAACAGGCCAGTAACGGGCCGGAAGTAATCGAGGGCCGAAAAGGAGCCCAAGAACGTATGGGTCGTCAATAGGCCGAAAGCTAACACGGGCTGGAAACGGCCATGTAAATCACGGGCCGTTAACGGGTACAAAGAAAATTACTGTTCATTATGGGCTAGAGTCACCGTGGGCCTGTAAAGGGCCGAAAGATACGAAGGCCTCATATGGGCCGAAAGACGTCGTGGGCCATACATGGGCCAAAAGTGAAATGGGCTAGTGTTATATTCGACGGCCCACATGACGTTGTTGGGCCGATTTCCTTTAGGGCCTAATGGGCCGTGAGTTAACGGGCCGTAAAATGGGCTATTTGCGAAGAGACCGTTAACAGGCTTTCCATGGGCCAGCCCGTTAACTTTTGACCAAGTCAAACGGGCCGGCTTTGTAAGCTAAATGGGCCAGTGGTGGGCCGTGGCACGTGTCGACATATCATAGGCGCCTATCTGACCCACTGACGAGCTGACACGTGTTTCGTCCGGTCAATAAGAATTTTACACGTGGAAATTTCCCATTGGTCGGGGCTGTTAACGGGTTATCGGATCCAAAACCCGACTCGATAGCTTAACGGCGTTCCGTTACGGTGGATGCCACGTGTCGGTCACCCTTGACGAAAGCACTTCTGTGACGCGCGATTTATCGTCATGGAAGTGGACACTTCCGTGATGATAATTTTGGTAATGTCATGGAACACTTCTACGACAGCACAGGTATGACTATCTTGATTCTGTCATAAATTTGTCATGGATGTACATGCATGACAAAAAACGCGACCTACTGTGACAAACACGTATCATCACGGAAGTGTATTTTTTTGTAGTGCATGTGCATATGTGTAGTGTTTTCTCACTAGACCTCATTCTATTCTAATCTCTTCCCTCTAAACCCATCAGATGCCTCCGAGACGTGATACCGGATTTGTCTTCCCACCGGAGATCACCCAATTGATCTAGCAGCAGAATGCCTTGATGCAGATATTAGTCCAGAACCAAGGCAACAACAACAACAGCAACCCGCCACCACCACCACCAGTTGATAACTTAGCACGTTTTCTGAGGTTGCAGCCGCCGGTGTTTTCCAGTAGCACCGAGCCAATAGTTGCCGATGACTGGCTACGCCGGATTGGAAGGGAGTTGACCACCGCAGGTTGCACCGATGCTGAGAAGGTGCGTTTCGCCACACATCAATTGGATGGACCAGCAACTTCATGGTGGGAGAATTACACGACCACTTTCTCTATAGCCAATATCACTTGGGATCAGTTTAAGCAAGCATTCCGCACAACCCATGTCTCAACTGGAGCTATGAGCATGAATAAGCGCGAGTTTCGCAACTTGCGCCATGGAAATCGTACTGTGGCTCAGTACGTAGATGAGTTTAGTGAGCTATCTCGTTATGCCCCTGATGATGTGGCCACAGATGCCGTGAAGCAGGAGAAGTTTATGGAAGGGCTGCATGATGAGATGAGCATGCAGTTGATAGTGGCAACATTTAACAACTACCAGGAGCTGGTAGACAAGGCTCTTATGATTGAAGGGAAGCAGCAGCAGATTGAGAGCCGCAAGAGGAAGTATGGCCAAGGAAAGTACAATTCAGGAGCACAGCAGAAGCCTCGTTTTACCCCAAACTCGGTAGGATATACCCATAACCTTGGAGGCCACACTCACAATGGAGGAAGTTCCCATAACCACAATGGCCCCAAGAATGGGAATGGGAATGGAGCAAGCAGTAATCAGAACCGCTCCAATCCAGCCACAGCCGCCAAGAAGGACCTAAGTCACATTACTTGTTTCAAGTGCGGGAAGACTGGGCACTATGCCACTGAGTGCCCTGAAGCGAAGAATGGAAATGGCAATGGAAGCTCCGGGAAGAAGCCCAACCCTTTCAACAGGGGACAAGTGAACCACGTGAACGTGGAGGAGGTTGAGGAGCAGCCTGATGCAGTTGTCGGTAAGTTTTTGGTTAAGTCATTTCCTGCAATTGTTCCTTTTGATACTAGTGCATCGCATTCATACATTTCAAGGGGATTTGTGGATAAATACAAGTTGCCCACTAAAGTACTCAGGACACCTATGTTAGTAATCTCACCAGGAACGGAGTATATGGCAAGTCAAGGATGTTTTCAAATGCCATTGACCATTGGAAGCCATGTATTCCCCTCGGACCTGATAATTTTGGAGTCACAAGGATTGGATGTTATACTAGGCATGGATTGGCTATTGATGTATGGGGGAACATCGATTGCGCCAGTAAGTCGATTTTACTCACCACCCCGGAGGGAAGAAGGATCAAGTATGTATCTAGGCATGCTCCTAGGAGGAATCAAGTAAATTCTCTCTCGGGAGTTGTTCAGGAGGAAGTGCCTGTAGTGAAGGATTACCCAGATGTATTTCTAGAGGAGCTACCAGGCATGCCGCTAGATCGAGACATCAAGTTTTTGATACAACTATTGCCAGGCACCGGACCGATATCGAAGAGACCATACTGGATGCCCGCAAATGATCTGTAAGAGATCAAGAAGCAGATTAAGGAGTTATTGGAGAAAGGTTACATTTGACGAAGTTCATCACCATGGGGAGCCCCAGTGCTCTTGGTTGAGAAGAAGGATGGATCGTTAAGAATGGTTGTTGATTATCATGCATTGAATGAAGTGACGATCAAGAACAAGTACCCGCTGCCGATGATCAATGATTTGTTTGAGCAGTTGCAAGGAGCTAAAGTGTTTTCAAAGATTGATCTGTGATCGGGATATCACCAGCTGAAGATATGAGAAAAGGATATACCAAAAATAGTTTTCACCACAAGGTACGGGTTATATGAGTATATGGTTATGTCATTTGGACTGACTAACGCCCCTGCCTATTTCATGAGTATGATGAACAAGGTGTTCATGGAGTTCTTGGATAAGTTTGTCGTGGTGTTCATTGATGATATCTTGGTATACTCGAAGAATGAGGAGGAACACAAGGAGCATTTGCGTTTGGTTCTTGAGAAGCTCAGGGAACATCAGTTATATGCCAAGTTTAGCAAATGTGAGTTTTGGTTGAAGGAAGTTGGATTTCTTGGACATTTTCACGCAGAAGGAGCTGAACCTCAGGCAAAGGAGATGGTTGGAGCTCATAAAGGATTATGATATGAAGTTGCACTATCATCCAGGCAAGGCCAATGTTGTAGCAGACGCTTTGAGCCGGAAGAGTTATGCCAATATGCTCGTGAGCGGAGGATTACCAAAGGAGTTGGCCAAAGATCTCAGGGAGCTTCGTTTGGAGATAGTCCCTAGAGGTTTTGTTGCAGCATTAGAGGTTCGGTCAATGTTATTGGGACAGATTCGAGAAGCACAGAGGGATGACAAAGAAATTGCCAAGATAAAGGAGAAGATGAGTGAAGGAAAAGCCAAAGGTTTTCGTGAGGATGAGCACGACACCCTGTGGTTTGAGGACCGTGTATATGTGCCCAATAATGCTGGGGTTAATTATCCTTTTGCCCTCAGTGGTGTCTCTGTGCTCAGTTTTGCCCTCAGATGCAAATTGTGCTCAGTTTTGCCCCTAGTCCATGCACAGCTACTATGACGAGGCCAAAAGGCCATATTTGAGTCCATTCCGTCCGCCAGCGTTAGTGGTTGTGGGTCCGGAGCTTACACGTGGGAACGCATGGACGTGGGTCCGGAGCTGACATGTAGGCCCGTGCAACTAAATCCCCAAATCATTCGTAGCTCACTCTGCCCATCCGCTTCCCCGCCAGCCGGCTGACCTGCGCCGCCGCCGGCACTTGCGCCGCGGCCAGCACCTGCCCCGCCACCAGCTACACGCCTAGTCCACCGCTACCTTTCTGCACCTACGCTCCACGGCTACCTGCGACGCCCGCCACCTTCCTGCGACGCCACGGGTGGGGCGCCCGCCACCTGCTCGACCCACGCCGCGGCCTCCTTCCGTGCGCCTGGCCGGAGCGCTCAAAGGTGGGGGGCTGCTGGAGCTATTTGAACTAGGAGGAAGAACCCTAGGGCGAAATGGAGAGGAGCGGCGACCCCGGACTATTTGGCAAGGCAGGCATCGGGCCGGAGATCCGCCGCGTCCATGACTGGGTTCCCGAGGGGTAAGTCTCGCCTCCTATTTAGATTGAGCTTAGTTGTGCATTTGAACACTCGATTCGAGTAGGTTTGCCCAATTAGTGTGCTGATTGCGTCTCTGTTTTTCGCCGGTTAGGATGGAGTTGCGGTTTGCTTTCTTGATGCACATTAGAAGGGACCGGTACACGTTCGATGCAAAGAATCAGAAGAAATACCAAGGAGGTTTTGATTATCGGTTGCCAATGGCTAGTAATTGGAGTTTTAGACAATTCGGGGAGGTAATTTGTAGCCAATATCCTTGGGGTTTGCTTGATGAAGTGGTATACAAATACTATGATGGGGAAAAGAAATGGGTGACAGTTAGTAATGATGAAGAGCTAGCTACCATGTTTGTTAGGCATAAAGAGAAAGATAATTTTCATGTGAGGCTGCAAGTTGATGTGCTTGAGCAGGCATTTGGACCTAGGATGACGGGTGCAACATCTCGGGGAGAACCAAGTCGTCGTAATGGCATCTCTAGCCAGAACATTTCAGTTGGTGCACGGCGACGTGGTGGCTCGACAAGTGTGGGCAACAACAGTAGGGTCCCCCTTGAAGTGGAGCCTGATGACTACAATTCCGGGGTTGATGAAGAGAAGCTATATTCTGATGTTATTCGGAATTTACGACGGGCACCTCGGGTTGATAACCAAGATGAGGCTCACAATGCAGTCCGTGTGGATGATGACGCGGTGGGTGAGGACGAAGACCTTGCAGCTGTTGAATGGGACCCTTTGAACCCTCATATGGAAGAAGGTATAGTTTTTGCATCCATGAATGAGTGTAGAAATGCACTTGTGACATACTGCGTCAAGGTAGAACGTACTTTCAAAGTTGACAAGAGCGATCAAGTACGTTACAGAGTGCACTGTCCGACTGAGGGTTGTCCATGGAGGCTGCTCGCATCTAAAATGCGAAATAGCACTAATGTTCAGGTCAAAGTGAACCCTTTTAAGCACACATGCCAGGAATCAACCCTTAGGAAGGATACAATCAGTAGAGCCAAGTCAAGATGGGTGGCAGAAGAAGTAAAGAAGTGGGTGAAAGAAAACCAACAAGTGAGTCCAAAGGAATTGCAGAAGAACATCAAAGATAAATTCAAGATAGATTTACCATACATGAGGTTGTTCAATGGTAAACAACATGCTATGGATTGTATTTATGGTAACTGGCAGGAAAGTTTTCAATTGTTGTATTCATTCAAAGGTGAAGTGGAGAGGACAAGCCCAGGTAGTATTGTAGATATTGATCACCACACCGTGGAGTACACATTCAGGGGAGTGACAAAGACCAAGGAATGCTTTAGGAGGGTTTTTGTCTGCTTTGAGGCCTGTCGCCGGGGTTTTTTGGCAGGTTGCAGGACTTATTTGGCTATTGATGCCACTTTTCTCACAGGGAGGTTTAAAGGACAGTTAGTAGCAGCTTGTGCAGTTGATGCACATAGTTTTGTATTTCCAGTTGCCTACGGTGTGCTGGAGACAGAGTCTGAGGAGAGCTGGACTTGGTTTTTGCATAATCTGCGACGGGCTATTGCACATCCCAATGGGTTGGTCATTCATACAGATGCCTGCAAAGGTTTAGAAGTGGCCGTGGACAATGTGTTCCCTGGAGTAGAGCATAGGGAATGCATGCGTCACCTTGCTGCAAATTTCATGAAGAAATTCAAAGGAAAGGTGTATACCGATAATTTATGGCCAACATCTTTGACTTGCAGTGTGAAGAAGCACAACTACCACTTGAGGCAGTTATACATGAATCCCAAAGTGAAAGAATACTTGGAAACACACCACTCCAAGTTATGGGCCAGAAGCCAATTCAGTGAACTGAGCAAAGTTGACTATGTGCACAATAATCTAGCAGAGTCTTTCAACTCAACGATCCGAAAACTAAAGGGTCATTATGTGGTGGATTTGCTGGACAGGATAAGGATAGAATACATGCAGAAATTTCATTATCGTGCAGGAATAGCCGAGGCAAAATTCATGGGCCACATTATCATCCCTGCCGTGATGAATGAACTGAAGCAGAAAACAACAGGCTTGGAAATGAACATGACTCTTTGCTCGGGAACCACAGCAGAGATATCATATTTGGATAAAGAGAAGAGGGAATGGAGATATCCAGTGGATTTAGAAGCTAGAACTTGTAGCTGTAGGCAATGGCAGATAACTGGGTTGCCATGCATTCATGTCTTGTTTTTCATCACTTCTCTCCCAGGTCCAGCAGGGAACATTCAGCAGTATGTGCATGATTACTACTCTGTTGCAAGGTTCAAAGCCACATATGCTTATGCCTTGCCTGCTATGGAGGGAAAACAACAATGGGACATGGTGGACCCTGGATTCAAGCTTTGCGCTCCAGTTCTGAAGACAGCAGCAGGTAGACCAAGGAAGAGTCGAATCAGACCTCGCAGCGAAGGAGCTGGACTTGGAGCGAGGAAGCGTAAGTGCACAAGATGTGGTGGGTCTGGTCATTTTGGTAAGTATTGTGATAACACAGTAGATCCAGCATTCGGAGAGAGTTTCGATGAAGGCTTCGATGAAAATGTTGGTCAGCAGCCGGTTGCCTCAACATATGATGAAAATGATGGACAGCAGCCGGTTGCATCAGATGAGGATTTTGACGAGGTTCGAAATGATGATGGTCAACAGCCGCATGATTTTGACGATGATCCAAAATATCCTCCAAATAATGATTCAAGTGAGGCTCCAAACGGTGATCCAAGTGAGGCTCCAAATAGTGATCATGGTGATCCAAGTGAGGCTCCAAATGATGATCATGGTGATCCAAGTGAGGCTCCAAATGATGATCATGGTGATCCAAGTGAGGCTCCAAATGATGATCCAAGTGAGGCTCCAAATGGTGACCAACCTTCTGTTGTTGTGAGTTCTGCTAGGTATGTAAATCTTGCAAGGGTCAAATACTACTGTACATTTATGGGTCACTTGACATGATCTCATTACCATTTATGTTTTGCACAGCTCTATGATAGGTTTGAAGAAGGCGCACAAGGTACCGACAACCAAGAGGAGAAGAGAAGAAGCAATGAGCACAAGGTGCACGAGGAGCAAAGTGATGGCAAGAAGCTCAAGGAACAGACAGAAGCCCGAACGCTATATGTGAATAATTATGAAACATTATGAATAATGTTGTATTTCTGTTGGATGATGTTGGACCTATGTTAGAACTATGTTTGACACGATGTTTAAATCTGTTGGATGATGTTTGAATGAGCACATGGTTTTTCCTTTTTTGATTTTTTTGAATTTTGTTTTGCTCATTTGAATCCTGGTCAAACCTAACTTTGACCAAGATTTAAACAAGTCTAAAACATCAAAATGAAGAACTAAGCCTGGATCCTTCTTAGTCAATCCAAAATGAATCTGTGGTGAGGTTTTTGAAATTTTCACGAAAAATGTGCTAAAATGTGCGCTGGTTTCATTTCTAAGCAAGGTTTTTTTCGACCTTGTCTAAATCAGCCAAATAACTTTCCTAAACATATATTCTATATATTCTATATATACGGACTATGTGCGCTGGTTTTTCCATTTTTTGATTTTTTTTAAATTTGTTTTGCTCATTTGAATTCCGGTCAAACTTAACTTTGACCAAGATTTAAACAAGTGTAAAACATCAAAATGAAAAACTAAGCCTGGATCCTTCTTAGTCACTCTAAAATAAAGCTGTGGTGTGTTTTTTGAAATTTTCATGTTTATTTCCCCAAAACACTTCTCTTCACTTCATACAAGAGAGTTTGAGATACTCGAGATATCATACAATACACATGAACTTATCGTTTAAATGTATGTAAACCTTGTTTATCAACTTAAATCGTTAGTATATGACATAAGAAGACTATGTGCGCAGGTTTTTTATTTTTTTGATTTTTATTTAATTTATTATGCTCATTTCAAATCTGGTCAAACATAGCTTTGACTGCTCCAAACCCCTCCCAAACCCCGCTAACCCTAGCGCAGAACCAAGACCGTTCATCTAACCCTAGCGCTGAACAAAGGCCGTCGATCTAACCCTTCTAGAAGGAATCTGCGGGGAGGAGGGGGGCGATCCGCGAGATGCAATCTGATTGGCTGGGAGATTCTTTTTTTTAAAACAAATATCGGGTGCGCTGGATGGACCGTTGGGCCGTCTCGTTGTCTGGGCCTGAGACCGCAGTAAATAGCCCGTCTCAGCCTTTCCAGGCCTTGCATGCATGCATGGGAGGTGGCGACGTGCATAGGCTGCGACGTGGGTTTGCATGCGCGGGAGGCTGCGACGTGCATGCATGCGAGCGAGGCGACCGAGGCGCGCTAGGTGCGCTAGGCTAGCGAGGCCAGCTAGGTGGTTCAACGAGTCAGATGCACCGTCCGGTCAAAGAGCTATGCAGTGATTCAAATGCACGCACGCGCCCCATGCATGCATCGTTTTTGTGCAAAAATTTAAGAGTGCAAAGCGTAACGGTTACACACACGCGTTCGGATTCACACACGCACCGTTCTCATCCTTTCTCTCTTCCTCTCCCACCCACAGGCCTATAAATGGGGTGCCTATCTTCCTCTCCCACCCATAAGCCAGATCTGATCCCTTCTCTCCAACTTCAAACACCCAATCGACCGAGCCCTCCCCAAGCGAGACAATGCAGTTCAACGGGCCGACCTTCAGCCGTCCGCCTGTCATGCCGGAGCTGCGCTATCCACCGGGCGTGCTCGTGGAGAGGGAGCTCCGTGTGTGGGCTATTTCAAGGTGGAGGGGTTCCGTCGAACTCACCCGCGCCTTCCTCAGAGCCAGCTATGCCCACCTCCCACGGGGCTCGCCGAGGATGTTCCCCCTCAACGAGGTTCGTGACCGCGACGGCATCCTCCTACTGCTCACGGTCACCTTCACCAACCCGTTGACGCGCGCGAGATCCTCGGCCAAGTCTTTTGGTGCGGCTGCGAGGCCATCTTCTTCACCGTCTACAACATCTACACCAACTACGAGAACATCTTCCCCACTCAAGTCGGGATGCACTCCCTTCCCTACGACGACGAGGAGGAGGTGTGAAGATGAAGACGGTGTTAAAGGGGCGCGCACGGCCGAAGTGGAAGGAGGAGATCAAGATGAAGACTGTTTCATTTTTTATTTATTGCTTTTCTATGTCGTGTCGTGTCGTGTCATGTTTCGTCATGTGTCCGTGAACTGTCCGTGAACTTATTATTGTAATGGTACTTGTGTTGCATCTTATCTAAGTTATTTATTAGAGTTTATTATGTGTGTTAAAAATGTTCGTGCCCAAGCATATAATTTCTTCCCTAAACCAAGTCATGAAGCTCGAGAACTTGTGGTTTTCATTAATGAAAATCGGAGGGGGTGAGAAGCCCTCCGTTTTATTCAAAAAAATAAGTCATGAACTAACATGCAAATTTATTCCGTTTAAATCCTAAACCAAGTGCCACTCTAACACTAAACCAAGTGCCACTCTAACCAAAACCATGTGGCAGTGCAAACATACGTTTTCAACCTTCCAACCCTCCAAAATTTCAGTGCAAAACAAAGGAAAACCACTCTCACGCGTGTGCAAACATTCACGGTCTCACTATTTTTTTGACAAATTTCACGGTCTCACTATGTATACATTCCTTCCCTACCCATGTCAAACTCTTGCCATCTGTCCTAGCAGTTACCAGCGCAGCCCTAAACACCACAAACCCACGCGGTCTTGGGTTCGAGTCCCCAGCCGCACCAATTTTTTGTGCATTTTCCACCCTTCACTTTTTAGACAAATTAGTTTTTACTCAATGTAATGCCCTTAAAAAATGTTCATTTATTTTGGAACTAGGTGTAAACCTCTACCAGAGCTGAGGCACATTTTCCATGACATTTTGGTCTTTGATTTAAATCATGGTGTATTTGAATTGGATTACTTAAATTGCTATTAAATATTTAACAGCTCCAAAGCATTTCTAACCTTAATTGTTTGGCTCTGGCATAATTCATTAGCTGCATTTCATTGATCAAAAGTTTCTGAATTCCTCATTTCTTCTCCTTTTTTTCAACATATTTAAATGTTGGTCACTTCTTCTCTTTTTTTCAACATTTAAACAACTTTGACCAACATTTAAACTATGTGAATTTCTCATACAATTTCAAGATTACAAATTCCTCCATAATTCATGCCTTTCCATACATTTTCAACATTACAACCAGTGCGATTACCATACCTACAAATGCCCAAAAGTATTTGCAAATGGGTATTGGTAGTGCTTGATCTTCAAGCTTCCTAACCTTCTTCTTCAACATCCTAAGCTCAACAGCTAGCTCTCTGCCAGTGCGTGCTTCGCCCTCCATCTCTTCTTCCGGAGCTCGTGCTGCGGTCACTGCGGTTTGGGGCAGCATGCGCAACCATTCTTCATGCTCTTCTTGCAGTTCATTTATCAGAGTCTTGGCCAGAGCATCGACCCAAAGAAAGAAGCATGTCACCTGCATGAACACGGAACAGATCAACCCATTGCTCAAAGATCCCGACCACGAAAATGGTGCAATTGCCCTGATTCTTACCCCATTCTCGCTGCACACGTAGAACGGACGATTGTGGTTCCTCGGTGTGTGAGAAACCCTCCGATCAACGCTCGCCCAGCACCGCGGACAGACGAAGACAGGCATCTCCACACGCGCGCCCGGCTCTGCATCCGCGAGGTGGCGCGGGAGCTTGCGGAAGACATGGAGCTCGGAGCCGAACGGGATCTCAACGCCGTCATGCCCTCCACAGCTAGCTTCCCACCACCGCGCCCTCCACAGCTAGCTTCCCACCGCCGTCGTGCTCTCGCACTCTCGCTGTGGTCAGCGCCGTGCTCTCTGTCGCCGTGGTCACCGCCGCTGTCGCCCGCTTATATAACACACCCGCAACGGCTCTATGCTCAACGGCTCTCTGCTGGGTCCCGCAAGCCACGCGTGCAACGGTCTGAATAAAATTGGCCGCCTCTGCCGCCTGGTCCCACCTGTAAGGGCCGAGTCAAAATGTTGACCTAACGGAGACGCCAAAGTTCACAGAACGAGTCGGTGCGCACGGACTAGGGGCAAAACTGAGCACAATTTGCATCTGAGGGAAAAACTGAGCAGATGGACACCACTAAGGGCAAAAGGATAATTAACCCATAATGCCGAGATCAGGAAGTTGATACTACAGGAAGCTCATGACTCGCCATACTCGATACACCCCGGAAACACCAAGATGTATTTGGATTTGAAGGAGCGTCTCTGGTGGACTGGAATGAAGAAGGACATTGCCGAGTATGTAGGCATATGTGATGTATGTCAGAGAGTGAAGGCAGGACATCAGAAGCCAGCAGGATTACTGCAGCCTATGCCGAAACCCGAATGGAAGTGGGACAAGCTTGGCATGGATTTTATCACCGGATTACCTAGGACCCGATCGGGATATGATTCTATCTGGGTAGTAGTGGATAGCTTGACCAAAGTAGCTCACTTATTCCCAGTAAAAACCACCTATGCCAGTGCAAAGTTGGCCAAGATATATATGACCAGGATCGTATGTCTGCACGGAGTTCCGAGGACCATCGTATCAGATAGAGGAACACAGTTTACTTCAAAGTTTTGGCACCAGCTGCACCAGACTTTGGGAACCAGGCTAGAGTTCAGTACAGCCTTTCATCCGCAGATGGATGGATAGACCAAGAGAGTCAATCAGATTCTGGAGGACATGTTGAGAGCTTGTGCGCTAGATTATGGATCTAGTTGGGATGACAACTTGCCCTACGCGGAGTTCTCATACAACAACAGCTACCAGGCCAGTTTGAAGATGGCACCGTTCGAAGCCTTGTATGGAAGGAGGTGCATAACCCCGTTGATGTGGGATGAAGTAGGAGACCATCAGTAGTTTGGTCCGGATTTGATTAAACAGTCAGAAGAGAAGGTTAAGCTGATTCGAGATAGACTGAAGGTAGCTCAGTCTAGATAGAAGAGTTATGCAGACTCAAAACGCAAGGAGGTAGTCTATGAAATCGGAGACAGAGCATATCTCCGTGTGTCACCACTGCGAGGAGTTAAATGTTTTGGAGTTAAGGGAAAAAGCTAGCCCCGAGATTTGTAGGACCATACCGAGTTTTGGAACGTATGGGAGAGGTTGCCTACAAGTTGGAGTTACCCGAAGGACTGTCAGGAGTTCATGATATGTTTCATGTTTCCCAGTTGAAGAAGTGCCATGCCGAGATGGCTGATATTCTTCTAAGAGATACAGTGCCCCTGGAAGCAATTCAGTTGGATAGTGATTTGACCTATGAGGAGAAACCAGTCAAGATTCTCGAGTTTGCCAGCCGAGTTACACGCAGCAAAGTTATCAAGTTTTGCAAAGTGCAGTGGAGCCACCATACCGAGGATGAAGCCACCTGGGAATGAGAGGATGATCTACGCAAAGACCACCCACACCTATTTTCTAGCCAACCCGAATCTCAAGGACGAGATTCATCTTAAGGGGAGTAGGTTTGTAACATCCCAAATTTTCAATTTGGAATGTTATAAATAGGTCATTTATGCATATCATATTTTATCGCATTTCATTTCGTGATCCTCGAAATTCTAACAACTCAAGGACCCACAGAGAGAGTTGGGAATTTTGTTATTTTCATATTTGAGTTTTTTTCTCAAATTTTGAAAAGAGGATCATTTGGTTTTAATTATTTTTCTCTCTGAAAATATTTCATATTAAAATATATGAGAGGAGATAATATGACTTCCCCAAAATAAAAGAAATATGGGAGGAAAATGTCAAAATCAAATAAATAATTTTATTTGGATTTTATTGCTATTTTATTTGAATTAGGAAAATATGCGTTTTTCCAAAATTGCATTAGAGGCCCAAATAAATGTTCACATTGTCCGCAATATTACTAGAGGATCATGAAAATTTATTTCAGGATTTTTGGACACCGTTTAGTATTTCTTTTATTTGTTTTTCCGCGTCAGGATTATATTAAAAAAAAGTGCACCAACCTAACCGGGCCGTGCCCGATCCGGACACTGCCCGGCCAGGCTTTATAAGCCGCGGCCCGACCCCGCCGCCAGCCCAGCCGCCCAAACCCTAGCCGTCGTGCCGCCGCCTCGATCCGCGCGCCGCCGCAGCGACGCCGCCGTTCGCCATCGCCACCCCGCCGCCGACGTAGCCGCCGCCGCCGTCCGTTTTTTCTCGGGAAAAACGGATCGATTTTTTTAAGTAAACCCTAGATTCGTTTTTTTAGATTTCGGTTTGGTTCGGTTTTTCGTCAGTTTATTATTTAGCGGACGTTCTTCCGTACATTCGTTTTAACGAACGCTGTTCGTCAGTTAGCCGCAGACAGCGAACGTTCATTCGTTAGCCTGTTCGTCTCGTTTTATTTTCCAGGGTTTTTCCGCGATTATTTCCGATCGCGATTTCTTCCCTAATCTTCGTTTTAGTTTATCTTTTTGCTCGATTATCCAAATGAGGTGAAACAAGCGCCTAGATCTTCATCTCCAAGCCCTCTTTCTATTTAACCAACTTGAACACGATTTTGGTACTGTAAAATTTGACTTTAGTCTAGATTAGTAAACTGGTCTTGTTTCTTTCGTAGTTTGAGTTTCGTTGCTCCGTTTGATTTGATTATTTTTGCAGATCGAATATCTTCAGTTGAGTTTTCAGATTCGATCTTCTTATTTGAGTTTTACCCGTGCATATTTGCTTGATTGCTTATGTATGTTGTTTTTTTTTGCGATAGAATTCCCGGAGTGCGAAGCGTGCTACTACGAGTCTCTAGGATTTGCAGATCGTCAGCAAGGCAAGTAACACATTGATCATACTCTTTCCATACCAAGTTTTTATGCATTAGTTAAAATCCTCAAACACTGCATGATTAGGATATGATTAACTTGTGGGTTCTGGGAAGTAGATGATGAGGTAGAGCCTATTACCTGTTTTACTATCAAACCCTTGGGAGTTACTTCTATGTTATTCTTATATTGCCATGCTATGCTCGTAGACGTGGATTGGGTTTGAGTGTATCCATGACATATGTGAGTTTGTTAAATTAATGGTTCAACTTAAGGTGGCAATATTAATACACATCTGGGTGGATTGCTTGTGGGCACCTGGAGAATCCAGTGCTGTCCTAGGATATCCCGGAGTACCCGTGTGATCATCCGACGGTCCGCCACCCAGGCTCAAAGGGATCATAAGATTATTCATGCTAGAAACTTCCGTGTGCAGCCACAAGCCATTATGGGCTCTGGCATAGTTGAGTATGTTGTATGACCTCTTTCAGTGGTAGGCTAGCAGATGTAGGGGAAAGTAGGTGTAACTGTCTACCCAGAGTAAAGAGTTAATGCTTCGGAAAGACTGTGTCTTGGTCATCCGTTTCTCAAACACCATGTAGTGCGAGAAATCCAACGGAGGAGATAGAGTCTTGTGGGGAAAAGTGCGCAAACCTCTGCAGAGTGTATAAACTAATCATGGTTAGCCGTGTCCCCGGTTATGGACATCTTGAGTATCTAGTACTTGAATTATTGTTTGATCTCATCACTCTAAATTAATTTGTTGGGACGGTAATGACTATTTTAATTGGGATTGAGTTGGAGGAACCTTCTCAATGATGTTTCAACCACCATGGTAGTTAAATAAAGCATATTCCTTTGTTGTAGGAAAAAAACTGGCTTTTTGCAAAACATTATAACCATAGAGCCTCCACCAGCCATATATGCATGTAGTGATAGCATTTATCTGTTCATTGCTCTACTGTGTTATTTTGCCAGCATATTCCATGTGCTGACCCGTTTCGGGCTACAACATATCATGTTGCAGACTTTTCAGATGAGGAGTAAGGTGCGCTAGGTCATTTGTTGTGCACTCAGCTATGCCGTTGGAGTTGATGGACTCACTTTATCTTCCAAGCCTTTCGCTGTTATCTTAATTAGTTGGCCTTAAGCCACATTTATTGTAATAAGTTCTCTTTTGAGACATTCGATGTGATAAGTCTGTGATTGCTACTCTGTTATAAATCCTTCGAGTACTGTGTGTGTCAGCATTACCGATCCAGGGATGACACTGAACACAGAGATTTGACCGTCTGAGGTCAGATCGCTACATCATTAACTTTGCATCTTTTGGTTTTCAATATTATGAATATGTGTATCACTATGATCGAGATTCAATAAACCATTTATATTGAGTGTATGACCATAGAAGGTTTTATTCATGTGAATAGAACAACAATTATTCTTTGACTTAAATGAATAACCGTATTGCAATAAACATGATCCAATCATATTCATGCTCAACGCAAACACCAAATAACATTTATTTTAGGTTCAACACTAATCCCGAAGGTAAAGGGAGTGTGCGATGGTGAGCTTATCAACCTTGGAATCACTTCCAACACACATCATCACCTCGCCCTTAACTAGTCTCTTTTTATTTTGCAACTCCCATTTCGAGTTACTACTCTTAGCAACTGAACCAATATCAAATACTGAGGGGTTGCTATAAACACTAGTAGAGTACACATCAATAACATGTATATCCAATATACCTTTGTTCACTTTGCCATCCTTATTATCTGCCAAGTATCTAGGGTAGTTCCACTTCCAGTGACCATTTCCTTTCCAGTAGAAGCACTCAGTTTCTGGCTTGGGTCTAGCTTTGGGCTTCTTCATGGGAGTGGCAACTAGCTTGCCATTCTTCTTGAAGTTCCCTTTCTTTCCCTTGCCCTTTCACTTGAAACTAGTGGTCTTGTCAATCATCAACACTTGATGCTTTTTCTTGATTTCTACCTTCGCCGATTGTCATGGAGTTGTCACGGCAGATGTCCTTAGTGTCAGGACTTAGTCGCGAGGCCAACACATCTATGTGGTAGCTTGAAAGAGGTTGATCGGGATGAGAGACGCAACACACGAGACAAGGATTTAGACAGCTTTGGGCCCCGGGAAACATCATCTGGTAATAGACCTACATGCTGTTTGTGGCTAGGTCTCATATGATCATGTGGGAGTCGCCGCATAAACCGGCTCTCCTCTTAGTTGTGTCTAGCCCTAGAGATTGTTCTTCCTTGTCCCTCTTTTGGGATCCCTGCCCCTCCTTATATAAGTTGAAGGGGCATGTTACATGTGGAGTCCTATTAGGATTAGGACTAGTCTACCTTCTAATACAAACCGGATACAAGTCCGGGTCTTAACTCCTTGTAAGGTAAATATTCTTCACGCCTTTCCTCTTAAACCGACCCACCACTAACATAAACCGGCCTTCTGGGCCTTGGGCCTTGTCATCCGTCTGTCCCGCCCGCCGGGTTACCAGTGAGTCATAATGTTCAGGCAGGTTGCTTGTAAACCTTCTGGTCAGGCCGGGTCGCCAGTGAATCGCCAAGTGTCAGTCGGGTCTCAAGTAAACCGCCAAGTCCGGCCGGGTCATATTTCCGGCCGGGTCATACCACGGGGTATATCCCCGACATTAGCCCCCAGTTTAATTTGGATTTATCCACGTTAAACTGATCCTGTAAAACAAACACAAGAACAACTTTTGACAAGTTATACTCCGGGTTAAAAATTCTTGTAAACCGGCACCTGATCATCTTCAAGTCCTTGTCATTTCCTTCTTGATATATGCCCATGAACTCATAGAAAATTTCTTTTAGTAAATACGTTCAAACTTTGTGAATGCAAGAAATCCAGATACTTCTTTCGAGAAATCCGGGTCAATAAGTCAGCTTCAGAGTCAATTTGCTGACATTTGTCTCTTGTAGAGAAATGTTGTAAGAAATAATCCACTTGAATCGGTTTCCAAAGCACCGGTTAAAAAATATTTTTATTGAAATACTCATATGATATTCAACCAGTTTGAAGATGTAGAACTTGCCGGTTTGATATTACCAAAATTGCCGGTTTGTAAATATTGATGGCACCAAGTCATAATTGTTACCGACGCCGGGTCATAATTGTTGCAGACACCGGGTCAATCTGGTTTGCTCAGAACTGAGAATTTGAAGATTTTTCTCCCTTATATCCATATTACTTGTAGCCCCCAAGTCTTGAGCAGAACAAAGTAATGGCTTAAGACTTGCTGCAATATAAATACTGCCACTTTTGAAGAAATCCATGTTGTTCATCCCAGTCACTAGTAAAAACTGAATACTCCATATTATGTAGCTCCCAAGTGCCGGGTTGTCATGCTTGCAGCAACCTGGGACTTGTAATTGCCTGATGCTCAAAAAACTTCAACCAGTGTAGCCCCCAAGGGCCGGGTCATTTATGCAATAATGAGTAGGGACTTTATAAATATGATCATGCTTCATTGAAAATAATATCATATGATGTAACTCCACCATGGGCTTTGAACCCACGTCCACAAGGTTAAGAGCTTTGTGCTTTACCAACTGAGCAATGGACCTTTCAATATAATGGTTTTAAGACTTGTGTACCTTGAATTGTTGACAGGAGCAATTGGTAGCCCCCAAGGGCCGGCTCATTATAATGTGATGAGTCGGGTCTTCAATAAGATGAGCAAAAAATGACTTTGCATTAGCCCCCAAGTGTCATGGTGCATGCATGCTTGCAGCGACATGAGACTTGCATATTTGATATAATCTCAACTTTGAATAAGGTAGCCCCCAAGTGTCGGCTTGTAAGCCTGCAGCGACTCGGGACTATTCCCTCCATTGTAGAATAAATCATATTCATTGATAAAATAATAGCCATTGCGCTAAAGCGACTTTGAAAACCTTAATCATAGTACTGGTTATTGATAACCATAAAATCCAGCCTTGTTGGCTATTTGAAGATTTGAATAATATAATCCAGTAATTTATGAGCGCATAATTCCAATGGCGCAATCCAAATATATACTGGCGACTTATAGTCCCAAGCCAGGCCGGGTCAATAAACACCGGATAATTTATCATCATACTGGCGACTTATAGTCCAAAGCCAGGCCGGGTTAATAAACATCAGATAATTTATCATCATACTGGCGACTTATAGTCGAAAGCCAGGCCGGGTTAATGAACACCGGATAGTATCTCATCTCATACTGGCGACTTGTAGTCGAAGCCAGACCAGATCAATAAACACCGGATTATAGCTGATCATGCGCTGACAATTTATAATCGAAAGCCAAGCCAGGTCAATAGACACCGGTTTATCATAAGATCTTATAAACCTCATCAAAGGAGAAAAACTTGGCAAATAAAAGCATAAAAAGAACATGCGAGGCTTTTCATGAGCTACCAGGCCCAAAATCGAGGCTTTTCATGGGCTACCAGGCCACTGAGTTAAACCATTTTACAAAGCCTTTTAAGATGGACCTCACATTAACCAATCATCGTTTTAACTTTGACAAGTTCAGGGTCTATATGAGATTGACTTGTCAAACGTTCAGCGGGTCATAGCAGGATTAACTGGACAGAGTGGCTTACTTAAAGAAGGCAGGATAACCCGGGGTTTTAGGTGAATACACCTGGCTTCCAAGCCTGGCTTGATAGCCTATTACAAGGGTGTAGACTCTTTGTTCTTTGAGAAGCAAAGAGCCCCCAAGAAATATTTTAAGCTGTGCTCAGTGGGTGCCTATGTTTGAGTTGTGCTTTTGCAACACTCTTTGGCCCCCAAGTGATTTCCCTGGTGGCCTTACGCCGATCAAGAGGTGTAGCTATGGTTCGAATACGACCAAGCCCCCAAGTGATTTCCCTGGTGGCCTTACGCCGATCAAGAGGTGTAGCTATGGTTCAAATACGACCAAGCCCCCAAGTGATTTCCCTGGTGGCCTTACGCCGATCAAGAGGTGTAGCTATGGTTCGAATACGACCAAGCCCCCAAGTGATTTTTCTGAGAACTCGAACTTTGCGAGAGATATTTCTTCTTCAACCGGATGTTAAACCGGATTTTGAGAGCTTCAAAGCTTTGTGGGAGACATCTTTCCCTTGAACCAGATTTTAAACCGGAATCTTCACTTTTAGCCGGAAATTTTCTGGCGGCCTTTAAACTCGAACTTGCGAGAGATTAATTATTTTTGAACCGGAAATTCTTAAACCGGATTTGAGAGCTTCAGAGCTTTTGTTGAAAGAACAGATTTCCCTTGAACCGGATTTTAAACCGGAATCTTCATTTTGAACCGGAAATTTTCTAACAACCTTTATATTTTCATCAATATGGTAGTAGCCTCCGGGACCGGGTTATCTTTCCCTCCAACGTCCTGGGGTTCTTAAATTCTCTGAAAACCGGCAACATTTGCTGAGTCGTATCATTGTAGCTCCCGAGTCTCAAGGCGACTCGAGGAGTTGACTTGAGATTCTCCATATTTGACCGTGATATAAAGCGGCATAATGTGTATATCATTCGTGTTGATAGCACAATGTGAATCCACAGAAGGTTGAGGTGACTGCGGCGGGTTATAAATGATCTCGTATGAGCCGTGCCAGCAACTCGGCCAATGGTTCCTTCGAACTGGCGATTTGAAATTAACCAAACTGTAGGGGTGGCGACTTGTGCGCTTGCCCATTGAGCCACCCAGTGCAGACGGCGGTTGATAGTATATGATAGTTTGCCTCCATTTTGTTGAAAGAAAACCGGGGTACCCAAGCTGTGACTTGCTCATACTCAATAAATAGCTCATGCAGACAGGTGCGGCCCGGTGTGTTGATGTAGACCGGGCCGTACGGGCGGCGGCTTGTGTGCGTCCATTCATCGGGTAATATGTTACAGACTATCGCTGGGCGGAATATTGTCAGCCTGTGCTCCATACCCATGGTATAAACCACATTTGTAGTGAATGATTGTCCTGTATATAAAAATACACAGATCAAAGTAATTTTTCTTTGATAAAATATGTGCTGATAAAATATTTAGAAAAAATAGCACATGATGTTTTGTCGCGCGAACGCGGACACAATAATGCTCGACCAATATGTCTCCTTTAGCTCCCACTGTTTTATCTAGGCAACCACGCTATGCATCGCTGGATAATATCGAGTTTGGGGATTGAACAATGTATGAGGTACTGGAAGTGCATGAAAAGGGAATAGTATATGCATGTGATTAGCACTCTGGCCGCATAATCCATGCACGTAGTAGGTTTTCTACTTCTTCTCTCTTATCTGCTTCTGCCTTCCCTTTTCTGAAAAAACAACTTCAGTAAGAGCGTGCAAGGTAAAGCAGCACTTTAGCACGGCGCAGGGCAGCGGCGGCTTGGTGACGACGAATCCGGGTCATTGCAGGCTGACTCGCGGGTGGCAGAGGTGAATAGGCTACTCCTGGGGAACAGCTCGGCCCCGGGGAAGAGTGAGGCGGCCACAACGGCGACAGTGCTGCGGGCATGCGGCGGAGAGGGCGGCTCAAGGCCGGCGACTAAGTTATCGGCGGCTTGCCGCGGAGCCGTGAGCCACAGCAGCGCAGGTGGAGGCTTGACGGCTGCGGAGGTTGTGGCCCAGGTGGCTCGACGTAGGGGCCGCAGGCGTCGACCGATCGAAGCAAGGCCGGTGATGTAGGAACAAGACCATGGCAGCATATGCGGCGCCGGCAGGCCAACGATGTGGCCGGCGGCTCAATCTGCACCCCGGCGAGCCCGAGGTTGAGGGACATCAGCGAGTGACTTGGCGAGGGCGCCTTTCGCGCGGTGACGGTGGAAACCGGCTCGGCGCGGAAGAGCGTTATTTGGAGGCGCCGGGCTGCGGCAGAAACGGAGACCGGTGGAGAGGCCTGGCGACTTGCAGCAGAAGGCGAGGCCGGCTCAAAACCACAGGGGCGAGCTCACGCGGGAGTGAGGAGCGGCTCGCAGGAAGCCAGGCACGACATCAACGACTGAGGCTGGCGGAGGCGAAGACGGCAGGTTCTTGTCAGCGGAGTAGTCTGGGGCGGCTCAATGGTAGCAACTGAGGCCGGTCGCAGAGATGGCGCTCAAGGCGCTCCAGCGGAGGCTCGAGGGAAGCCCGTGTCCACTCGTCACGGCGAGCCCGGGTCATGAATGTTGACTCATCACGGCGGATCAGACGGGCCAAAGCGGATGTAACAGTAGAAGGCAAGTAGCGGCTCGGAACAGAGATGGAGACGGAGACTTGAGGCTGCTTGATCCGAAACGTGCGGCAGGGCGAGGTCGTGAAAGCGAGGTCGAGTCCCAACGTCTGACTTTACTAATCCCTGGTCTTTTGCCTTTTGACCACTTGCATATTAATAACAACAACTAGTACCATGATGGATTGTCTGACCACGTGATAGCTTCAGTCTTCTTGGTGTATATTTTCCGTATGAATTTGCAAAGGCAGATCCGATCTGGTCGCTCCCCCTGTAGTAGTTTTTTCCAATAAAAAATTTGTAGATCAACTTTTTCCAACCCGTGGCAGAGTACTAATTTGTAGTAGTAGGATTGCTATTGTTGTCTCGTACAAACAGAGGACACCGCCGCTGGTCTAATCCCTTGCATGCGCGTGTTCCTAACTTGACTGATTGGAGGAAAACAAGGCTTTATGGCGACTTGACCATAACACAGGACGACTTCGCGTCGGCCTCAGTGTATACGTCCCTTAATTCAAGAAGGAAAAACTGCGGCGGAAAGTTTTAATCTCGGTCTCGGCGACTTTTCTGGACGGCAGCGGCGGAGCGGACGCAACCCTCGCTTTCTCACGATCACCATCTTGTACCCGATGGCTCCAAAATTTAATTATGATTCCGATCTTCACATGATGAATATCACCGGCTGCGCTCAAGGTTGTCCGGCCTCGGGTTACACTGCACAATTGTTCAAAGCCGGCTCTTTTTGGTCCGTCTATTCGCGAGCTTCTCGATCCCTAAATAGACCCCTCCAAGAACTCAACACCACCGTGCGCAGGCCCCACGGTGGGCGCTAACTGTCGTGGATTTGTCACGGCAGATGTCCTTAGTGTCAGGATTTAGTCACGAGGCCAACGCATGTATGTGGTAGCTTGAGAGGGGTTGATCGGGATGAGAGACGCAACACACGAGACAAGGATTTAGACAGCTTCGGGCCCTGGGAAACATCATCTGGTAATAGCCCTACATGCTGTTTGTGGCTAGGTCTCATTATGATCATGTGGGAGTCGCCGCATAAACCGGCTCTCCTCTTAGTTGTGTCTAGCCCTAGAGATTGTTCTTCCTTGTCCCTCTTTTGGGAGCCCTGCCCCTCCTTATATAAGTTGAAGGGGCGGGTTACATGTGGAGTCCTATTAGGATTAGGACTAGTCTACCTTCTAATACAAACCGGATACAAGTCCGGGTCTTAACTCCTTGTAAGGTAAATATTCTTCACGCCTTTCCTCTTAAACCGACCCACCATTAACATAAACCGGCCTTCTGGGCCTTGGGCCTTGTCATCCGTTTGTCCCGCCCGCCGGGTTACCAGTGAGTCATAATGTTTAGGCAGGTTGCTTGTAAACCGTCTGGTCAGGCCGGGTCGCGAGTGAATCGCCAAGTGTCAGCCGGGTCTCAAGTAAACCGCCAAGTCCGGCCGGGTCATATTTCCGGCCGGGTCATACCGCGGGGTATATCCCCGACACCGATGTCAGCATTGCGAAGAGCTTGGGAATCATTTTCGTCATCCCTTGCATATTATAGTTCATCATGAAGTTCTAGTAACTTGGTGATAGTGACTAGAGAACTCTGTCAATCACTATCTTATCTGGAAGAATAACTCCCACTTGATTCAAGCGATTGTAATACTCAGACACTCTGAGCATATGCTCACTAGCTGAGCTATTCTCCTCCATCTTGTAGGCAAAGTACTTTGTCAAAGGTCTCATACCTCTCGACTCGGGCATGAGCCTGAAATACAAATTCCAGCTCTTGGAACATCTTATATGCTCCATGACGTTCAAAACGTTTTTGAAGTCCCGGTTCTAAGCCGTAAAGCATGGTGCACTAAACTATCAAGTACTCATCATACCAAACTTTGCCAAATGTTCATAACGCCTGCATCTGCTCCTACAATAGGTCCGTCAACTAGTGGTGCACCAAGGACATAATTCTTCTGTGCAGCAAAGAGGATAATCCTCAGATCACGGACCTAGTCCGCATCATTGCTACTATCATCTTTCAACTTAGTTTTCTCTAGGAACATATCAAAAATAAATGGGGAGCTACATCGTGAGCTATTGATCTACAACATAGTTATGCAAATACTATCAAGACTAAGTTCATGATAAATTCAAGTTCAATTAATCATATTACTGAAGAACTCCCACTTAGATAGACATCCCTCTAATCATCTAAGTGATCACGTGATCCATATCAACTAAACCATGTCCGATCATCACATGAGATGGATTAGTTTTCAATGGTGAACATCACCATGTTGATCATATCTACTATATGATTCACGGTTGACCTTTCGGTCTCAGTGTTCCGAGGCCATATCTGCATATGCTAGGCTCGTCAAGTTTAACCCGAGCTTTCTGCGTGTGCAAAACTAGCTTGCACCCGTTGTATGTGAGCATAGAGCTTATCACACACGATCATCTTATAATGCTACCGCAGTACTAAGCAAAATAAGATGCATAAAAGATAAACATCACATGCAATCATAATAAGTGATATGATATGGCCATCATCATCTTGTGCCTTTGATCTCCATCTCCAAAGCACCGTCATGATCACCATCGTCACCGGCACGACACCTTGATCTCCATCGAACCATCATTGTCGTCTCGCCAACTATTGCTTCTACGACTATTGCTACCACTTAGTGATAAAGTAAAGAAATTACATGGCGATTGCATTTCATACAATAAAGCGACAACCATATGGCTCCTGCCAGTTGCCGATAACTGCTACAAAACATGATCATCTCATACAACAATTTATATATCATCATGTCTTGACCATATCAATTCACAGCATACCCTGCAAAAACAAGTAGACGTCCTCTACTTGTTGCAAATTTTACGTGGCTGCTACGGGTTTAGCAAGAACCGTTCTTACCTACGCATCAAAAACCACAACGATTTTTCGTCAAGTGTGCTGTTTTAACCTTCAACAAGGACCGGGCGTAGTCACACTCGATTCAACTAAAGTTGGAGAAACTGACACCCGCCAGCCACCTGTGTGCAAAGCACATTGGTAGAACCAGTCTCGTGTAAGCGTATGCGTAATGTCGGTCCGGTCCGCTTCATCCAACAATGCCGCCGAACCAAAGTATGACATGCTGGTAAGCAGTATGACTATTATCGCCCACAACTCTTTGTGTTCTACTCATGCATATCACATCTACGCATAGACCTGGCTCGGATGCCATTGTTGGGGAACACAATAATTTCAAAAAAATTCCTACGCACACGCAACATCCATCTAGGTGATGCATAGCAACGAGAGGGGAGAGTGTTGTCCATGTACCCTCGTAGACCGAAAGCGGAAGCGTTATGACAACGCGGTTGATGTAGTCATACGTCTTCATGATCCGATCGATCCTAGCACCGAAAGTACGACACCTCCGCGACCTGCACACATTCAGCTCGGTGACGTCCCATGAACTCTAGATCCAGCTGAGGTCGAGGGAGAGTTTCATCAGCACGACGGCGTGATGACGGTGATGATGAAGTTACGACGCAGGGCTTCTCCTAAGCACTACAACGATATGACCGAGGTGGAAATCTGTTCAGGGGGCACCGCACACGGCTAAACAATAAACTTGTGTGTCTTGGGGTGCCCCTGCCCCCGAATATAAAGGAGCAAGGAGGGAGGCCGGCCGGCCCTCCATGGCGCGCCCCCAAGAGAGGAATCCTACTAGGACTCCAAGTCCTAGTAGGTTTCCACCAAAAAGGAGAGAGGGGGAAGGAAGGAGAGGGAGAGGGAGAAGGAGAGGGGGCGCCACCCCCCTTCCTAGTCTAATTCGGACTCAAGGGGGAGGGGTCGCGCAGCCTGCCCTGGCCACCCCTCTCTCTCTCCACTAAGTCCCATCGAGGCCCATTAGTTCCCCCGGGGGTCCCGGCACTCCGGTTTTATCCGAAACTTCTCCCGAACACTTCTGGTGTCCGAATATAGTCATCCAATATATCAATCTTTATGTCTCGACCATTTAGAGACTCCTCATCATGTCTGTGATCATATCCGGGACTCCGAACAACCTTCGGTACATCAAAACAAATAAACTCATAATACCGATTGTCATCGAACGTTAAGCATGCGGACCCTACGGGTTCGAGAACTATGTAGACATGACCGAGACTCATCTCTGGTCAATAACCAACAGCGGAACCTGGATGCTCATATTGGTTCCTACATATTCTATGAAGATCTTTATCGGTCAAACCGCATAATGATACGTCTCCAACGTATCTATAATTTTTGATTGTTCCATGCTATTATATTACCCCTTTTGGATGTTTATGGGCTTTATTTTACACATTTATATCATTTTTGGTACTAACCTACTAACAGGAGGCCCAGCCCGTATTGCTGTTTTTTTGCCTATTTCTGTATTTCGAAGAAAAGGAATATCAAACGGAGTCCAAACGGAATGAAACCTGATCCAGAGGACTTGGAGTGCACGTCAAGAAGCGATCGAGGAGGCTAGGTGGGTGGAGGGCGCGCCCTTCCCTGGTGGGCGCCCCCCCATCTCCTGGGCCCCATGAGCGGCCACGGACCTACTTCTTCCTCCTACATATACCCACGTACCCCGAAAACATCGAGGGAGCCACCGAAAAACAATTTCCACCGCCGTAACCTTCTGTATCCGCGAGATCCCATCTTGGAGCCTTCGCCGGCGCTCCGCTGGAGGGGGAATCGATCATGGAGGGCTTCTACATCAACACCATAGCCCTTCCGATGAGTTGTGAGTAGTTTACCACAGACCTTCGGGTCCATAGTTATTAGATAGATGGCTTCTTCTCTCTTTTTGGATCTCAATACAATGTT
The DNA here is from genome assembly GCF_018294505.1 of Triticum aestivum. Lineage (NCBI taxonomy): Eukaryota > Viridiplantae > Streptophyta > Magnoliopsida > Poales > Poaceae > Triticum > Triticum aestivum. The sequence goes on along the minus strand of NC_057799.1, from coordinate 66,955,512 downwards.
CTCCCCCTCTCTTGTGGAGATCTATTCGATGTAAACTCTTTTTGCGGTGTGTTTGTCGAGATCCGATGAATTGTGGGTTTATGATCAAGTTTATCTATGAGAAATATTTGAATCTATTCTGAATTCTTTTATGTATGATTGGTTATCTTTGCAAGTCTCTTCGAATTATCAGTTTGGTTTGGCCTACTAGATTGATCTTTTTTGCCATGGGAGAAGTGCTTAGCTTTGGGTTCAATCTTGCGGTGTCCTTTCCCAGTGACAACAGGGGCAGCAAGGCACGTATTGTATTGTTGCCATCAAGGATAAAAAGATGGGGGTTTATATCATATTGCCTGAGTTTATCCCTCTACATCATGTCATCTTTCTTAATGCGTTACTCTGTTCTTTATGAACTTAATACTCTAGATGCAGGCAGGAGTCGGTCGATGTGTGGAGTAGTAGTAGTAGATGCAGGCAGGAGTCGGTCTACTTGTCACGGACGTGATGCCTATATACATGATCATGCCTAGATAATCTCATAATTATTCGCTTTTCTGTCAATTGCTCGACAGTAATTTGTTCACCCACCGTAATACTTATGCTATCTCGAGAGAAGCCACTAGTGAAACCTATGGCCCCCGGGTCTATCTTTTATCATATAAGCTTTCAATCTACTTTTATTTGCATCTTTACTTTTTGCATCTATATTATAAAATACCAAAAATGTATTTATCTTATCATATTATCTCTATCAGATCTCACTTTCGCAAGTGGCCGTGAAGGGATTGACAACCCCTTTATTGCGTTGGTTGCGAGTTCTTTGTTTGTTTGTGTAGGTGCGTGGGACTTTGAAGGAGCTTCCTACTGGATTGATACCTTGGTTCTCAAAAACTAAGGGAAATACTTACGCTACTGTGCTGCATCACCCTTTCCTCTTCAAGGAAAACCAACGCAAGCTCAAGACGTAGGAAGAAGGATTTCTGGCGCCGTTGCCGGGGAAGCTTCCATCAAGTCAAGACATACCAAGTACCCATCACAAACTCATCTCCCTCGCATTTACATTATTTTCCATTTGCCTCTCGTTTTCCTCTCCCCCACTTCACCCTTGCCGTTTTATTTGCCCTCTCTTTCCCAATCTTCTTCGCTCTCTTTTGCTTGCCTTTTTCTGCTTGCTTGGGTGTTGGATTACTTGTTGCCATGGCGCAAGATAATACCAAATTGTGTGATTTCTCCAATACCAATAATAATGATTTTCTTAGTACTCCGATTGCTCCTCTTAATGATGCTGAGTCTTGTGAAATCAATACTGCTTTGCTGAACCTTGTTATGAAAGATCAATTCGCCGGCCTTCCTAGTGAAGATGCCGCTACTCATCTAAACAACTTTGTTGATTTGTGTGATATGCAAAAGAAGAAAGAAACGGATAATGATATCGTTAAATTGAAGTTATTTCCGTTTTCACTTAGAGATCGTGCTAAAGTTTGGTTTTCGTCTTTGCCTAAAAATAGTATTGATTCTTGGAACAAGTGCGAAGATGCTTTTATCTCTAAGTATTTTCCTCCCGCTAAGATTATTACTCTTAGGAACGATATTATGAATTTTAAACAACTTGATCATGAGCATGTTGCCCAAGCTTGGTAAAGAATGAAATTGATGATTCGCAATTGCCCTACTCATGGTTTGAATTTATGGATGATCATACAAAATTTTTATGCCGGTTTGAACTTTGCTTCTAGAAATCTTTTAGATTCGGCCGCGGGAGGCACGTTTATGGAAATCACTTTAGGGGATGCTACAAAACTTCTTGATAATATTATGGCTAATTATTCTCAATGGCATACCGAAAGATCTACTAGTAAAAAAGTGCATGCTATAGAAGAAATTAATGTTTTGAGTGGAAAGATGGATGAACTTATGAAATTGTTTGCTACTAAGAATGCTCCTCTTGATCCAAATGATATGCCTTTGTCTACTTTGATTGAGAATAATAATGAATCTATGGATGTGAATTTTGGTGGTAGGAATAGTTTTGGAAACAATGCTTATAGAGGAAACTTTAATTCTAGACCGTTCCCTAGTAATTCCCCTAATAATTATGGAAATTCCTACAATAATTCTTATGGTAATTTCAATAAGATGCCCTCTGACTTTGAGAATAGTGTGAAAGAATTTATGATTTCTCAAAAGAATTTTAATGCTTTGCTTGAAAAAAAATTGCTTAAAGTTGATGATTTGGCTAGGAATGTTGATAGACTTTCGCTTGAAGTTGATTCTTTGAAACTTAGATCTACCCCTCCTAAGCATGATATCAATGAGTCTCTCAAAGCAATGATAATTTCCATTGATGAGTGCAAGGAAAGAACCGCTAGATTGCGTGCTAAGAAAGAGTGCTTTATAAAAGTGTGTTCTTCTAGTTTCCATGATAATAATGATGAAGATCTAAAAGTTATTGATTTGTCCCCTATTAAATCTTTGTTTTGTAATATGAATCTTGATAATGATGGGACTGAATATGATCCACCTTTTCCTAGAAGGCATCCCAAGAATTCGGAGTTTTTAGATCTTGATGCTAAATTTGGTAAAAGCTGGATTGGAGAGGTCATGACTTTAAATAGCATTGAACCCACTATCTCGGATTTCAAGGAATTTGATTATGATAATTGTTCTTTAGAAAGTTGTATTTCCTTGTTGCAATCCGTTGTTAATTCTCCTCATGCTTATAGTCAAAATAAAGCCTTTACCAAACATATTGTTGATGCCTTGATGCAATCTTATGATGAAAAACTTAATTTGGAAGTTTCTATACCTAGAAAACTTAATGATCAGTGGGAACCTACTATAAAGATTAAAATTAAAGATCATGAGTTTTTTGCTTTTTGCGATTTGGGTGCTAGTGTTTCCACGATTCCGAAAACTTTATGTGATATTCTAGGTTTCCATGATCTTGATGATTGCTCATTAAATTTGCACCTTGCGGATTCCACCATTAAAAAGCCAATGGGAATGATCAATGATGTTCTCATTGTTGCAAATAGAAATTTGGTGCCCGTAGAGTTTATCGTTCTTGATATAGATTGCAATCTTTCTTGCCCTATTATTCTTGGTAGACCTTTCCTTAGAACGATTGGGGCGATTATTGATATGAAGGAAGGGAATATTAGATTCCAATTTCCATTAAGGAAAGGCATGGAAAAATTTCCAAGAAAGAAAGTTAAATTACCTTATGAATCTATCATTCGAGCTACTTATGAATTGAGTGCCAAAGATGGCACTACTTAGATCTATCTTCGCTTATACGCCTAGCTAGGGGCGTTAAACGATAGCGCTAGTTGGGAGGCAACCCAATTTTATTTGTGTTTTTGTTTTTGTTTCTGTTTAGAAATAAATTTTGCATCTACCTTCTTTTTATATGTTTTTTATCTTTTAATTAGTGTTTGTGCCAAGTAGAACCTATAGGATAACCTATGGTGATAGTTAATTTGATTCTGCTGAAAAACAGAAACTTTGCGCGCACGAGAAAAAATTTAGTAGATCACAGAAAAGTGATTTTGCGTTGATTCTTTTTGCTGCTGATCAATACACAAATTTCCTAGGACTTCCCATTTTGGTAGAATTTTTGGGGTTCCAGAAGTTTGCGTTAGTTACAGATTACTACAGACTTTTCTGTTTTTGACAGATTCTGTTTTTCGTGTGTTGTTTACTTATTTTGATGCATCTATGGCTAGTAAAATAATTTATAAACCATAGAGAAGTTGGAATACAGTAGGTTTAACACCAATATAAATAAAGAATGAGTTCATTACAGTACCTTATGTGGTGGATTTGCTTTCTTTCCGTAACGGAGCTTACGAGATTTCTGTTGAGTTTTGTGTTGTGAAGTTTTCAAGTTTTGGGTAAAGATTTGATGAACTATGGAATAAGGAGTGGCAAGAGCCTAAGCTTGGGGATTCCCAAGGCACCCCAAGATATTCAAGAATAGCCAAAATCCTAAGCTTGGGGATGCCCCCGGAAGGCATCCCCTCTTTCGTCTTCGTTTATCGGTAACTTTGCTTGGAGCTATATTTTTATTCACCACATGATATGTGTTTTGCTTGGAGCGTCTTGTATGATATTAGTATTTTCTTTTTAGTTTGCCACAATCATCCTTGCTGCACACACCTTCTGGGAGAAGCCCACTTGATTAGAATTTATTAGAATACTCTATGAGCTTCACTTATATCTTTTGAGCTAAATAGTTTTTACTCTAGTGCTTCACTTATATTTTTAGAGCACGGCGGTGGTTTAATTTTGAAGAAATTGTTGATCTCTCATGCTTCACTTAAATTATTTTGAGAGTCTCTTAGAACAGCATGCTATTTGCTATGGTTAGAAAATTAGTCCTAGAATGGTAGGCATCCAAATTGGGTATAATAAAAACTATCATAGAAAGTGAATTGGATGCTATGATCAATTTGATACTTGATAATTGTTTTGAGATATGGAGGTAGTGATATTAGAGTCATGATAGTTGGGTAATTATGAATTTAAAGAATACTTGTGTTGAAGTTTGTGATTCCCGTAGCATGCACGTATGGTGAACCGCTTTGTGATGAAGTCGGAGCACGATTTATTTATTGATTGTCTTCCTTATGAGTGGCGGTCGGGGACGAGCGATGGTCTTTTCCTACCAATCTATCCCCCTAGGAGCATGCGCGTAGTGCTTGGTTTTTGATGACTTGTAGTTTTTTGCAATAAGTATATGAGTTCTTTTGACTAATGTTGAGTCCATGGATTATACGCACTCTCACCCTTCCACCATTGCTAGCCTCTCTTGTGCCATGCAACTTTCGCCGGTACCATACACCCACCATATACCTTCCTCAAAACAGCCACCATACCTACCTATTATGGCATTTCCATAGCCATTCCGAGATATATTACCATGCAACTTTCCACCGTTCCGTTCATATGACACGCCTCATTGTCATATTGCTCTTTGCATGATCATGTAGTTGGCATCGTATTAGTGGCAAAGCCACCTTCATAATCTCATACATGTCACTCTTGATTCATTGCATATCCCGGTACACCGCCGGAGGCATTCATATAGAGTCATGTCTTGTTCTAAGTATTGAGTTGTAAATAAATAAAAGTGTGATGATCTTCATTATTAGAGCATTGTCCCAGTGAGGAAAGGATGATGGAGACTATGATTCCCCCACAAGTCGGGATGAGATTCCGGACTTTATAAAAAAAGTGGTCAAAGAAGCCCACCCAAAAAATGAGAGAAAAGAGAGAAGGGACAATGCTACTATCCTTTTTACCACACTTGTGCTTCAAAGTAGCACCATGATCTTCATGATAGAGAGTCTCCTCTGTTGTCACTTTCATATACTAGTGAGAATTTTCATTATAGAACTTGGCTTGTATATTCCAATGACGGGCTTCCTCAAAATTCCCTAGGTCTTCGTGAGCAAGCGAGTTGGATGCACACCCACTTAGTTTCTTTTGTTGAGCTTTCATACATTATAGCTCTAGTGCATCCGTTGCATGGCAATCCCTACTCACTCACATTGATATCTATTAATGGGCATCTCCATAGCCCGTTGATACGCCTAGTTGATGTGAGACTATCTTCCTCCTTTTTGTCTTCTCCACAACCACCATTCTATTCCACATAAGTGCTATGTCCATGGCTCACGCTAATGTATTGCGTGAAAGATTGAAAAAGTTTGAGATTACTAAAGTATGAAACAATTGCTCGGCTTGTCATCGGGGTTGTGCATGATTAAATACTTTGTGTGATGAAGATAGAGCTTAGCCAGACTATATGATTTTGTAGGGATAACTTTCTTTAGCCATGCTATTTTGAGAAGACATGATTACTTTTATTTGTATGCTTGAAGTATTATTATTTCTTATGTCAATATGAACTTTTATTTTGAATCATTTGGATCTGAACATTCATGCCACAATAAAGAAAATTACATTGAGAAATATGCTAGGTAGCATTCCACATCAAAAATTCTGTTTTTATCATTTACCTACTCGAGGACGAGCAGGAATTAAGCTTGGGGATGCTTGATACGTCTCCAACGTATCTATAATTTTTGATTGTTCCATGCTATTATATTACCCCTTTTGGATGTCTATGGGCTTTATTTTACACATTTATATCATTTTTGGGACTAACCTACTAACCGGAGGCCCAGCCCGTATTGCTATTTTTTTTGCCTATTTCAGTATGTCGAAGAAAAGGAATATCAAACGGAGTCCAAACGGAATGAAACCTTCGGGAGCATGATTTTTGGAACGAACCTGATCCAGAGGACTTGGAGTGCATGTCAAGAAGCGATCGAGGAGGCCAGGAGGGTGGAGGGCGCGCCCTTCCCTGGTGGGCACGCCCCCTGTCTCCTGGGCCCCACGAGCGGCCACCGACCTACTTCTTCCTCCTATATATACCCACGTACCCCGAAAACATCGAGGGAGCCACCGAAAAACAATTTCCACCGCCGTAACCTTCTGTATCCGCGAGATCCCATCTTGGAGCCTTCGCCGGCGCTCCGCCGGAGGGGGAATCGATCACGGAGGGCTTCTACATCAGCACCATAGCCCTTCCGATGAGTTGTGAGTAGTTTACCACAGACCTTCGGGTCCATAGTTATTAGCTAGATGGCTTATTCTCTCCTTTTGGATCTCAATACAATGTTCTCCCCCTCTCTTGTGGAGATCTATTCGATGTAAACTCTTTTTGCGGTGTGTTTGTCGAGATCCGATGAATTATGGGTTTATGATCAAGTTTATCTATGAGAAATATTTGAATCTCTTCTGAATTCTTTTATGTATGATTGGTTATCTTTGCAAGTCTCTTCGAATTATCAGTTTGGTTTGGCCTGCTAGATTGATCTTTCTTGCCATGGGAGAAGTGCTTAGCTTTGGGTTCAATCTTGCGGTGTCCTTTCCCAGTGACAGCAGGGGCAGCAAGGCACGTATTGTATTGTTGCCATCGAGGATAAAAAGATGGGGGTTTATATCATATTGCATGAGTTTATCCCTCTACATCATGTCATTTTCTTAATGTGTTACTCTGTTCTTTATGAACTTAATACTCTAGATGCAGGCAGGAGTCGGTCGATGTGTGGAGTAGTAGTAGTAGATACAGGCAGGAGTCGGTCTACTTGTCACAGACATGATGCCTATATACATGATCATGCCTAGATAATCTCATAATTATTCGCTTTTCTATCAATTTCTCGACAGTAATTTGTTCACCCACCGTAATACTTATGCTATCTCGAGAGAAGCCACTAGTGAAACCTATGGCCCCCGGGTCTATCTTTTATCATATAAGCTTTCAATCTACTTTTATTTGCATCTTTACTTTTTGCATCTATATTATAAAATACCAAAAATATATTTATCTTATCATATTATCTCTATCAGATCTCACTTTCGCAAGTGGCCGTGAAGGGATTGACAACCCCTTTATTGCGTTGGTTGCGAGTTCTTTGTTTGTTTATGTAGGTGCGTGGGACTTTGAAGGAGCTTCCTACTGGATTGATACCTTGGTTCTCAAAAACTAAGGGAAATACTTATGCTACTGTGCTGCATCACCCTTTCCTCTTCAAGGAAAACCAACGCAAGCTCAAGACGTAGCACATAACAACATACGTTGTTCCCTTTGTCATCGGCATGTTACTTGCCCGAGATTCGATCGTGGGTATCTCAATACCTAGTTCAATCTCGTTACCGGCAAGTCTCTTTACTTGTTCCGTAATGCATCATCCCGTAACTAACTCATTAGTCACATTGCTTGCAAGGCTTATAGTGATGTGCATTACCGAGAGGGCCCAGAGATACCTCTCCGACAATCGGAGTGACAAATCCTAATCTCGATCTATGCCAACTCAACAAACACCACCGGAGACACCTGTAGAGCATCTTTATAGTCACCCAGTTACGTTGTGACGTTTGATAGCACACAAGGTGTTCCTTCGGTATTCGGGAGTTGCATAATCTCATAGTCAGAGGAACATGTATAAGTCATGAAGAAAGCAATAGCAATAGAACTCAACGATCATAATGCTAAGCTAACGGATGGGTCTTGTCCATCACATCATTCTCTAATGATGTGATCCCGTTCATCAAATGACAACACATGTCTATGGTCAGGAAACTTAACCATCCTTGATTAACAAGCTAGTCTAGTAGAGGCATACTAGGGACACTTTGTTTTGTCTATGTATTCACACATGTATCAAGTTTCCGGTTAATACAATTCTAGCATGAATGATAAACATTTATCATGATATAAGGAAATATAAATAACAACTTTATTATTGCCTCTAAGGCATATTTCCTTCAAAGATATGGGCCACATGGGCCATAGGAGGGGAGCACACCAGCCCATAAGGGGTGCCCCCCTAAGGAAGGAGGCCGAGTGGGGAAGGGAAAGAGGGGTTCGCCCCCCTTTCCTTCTCTCCCTCCTCTTCCGTTTTCCCCCATCTAGAAATAAGGAAGGGGGGAGGCCGAATTGGGGAGGACCCCAAGTAGGATTCCTCCTACTTGGGGCGCACCCTTGCTTCTCCCCTCTCCCTCCCACCTATATATACATGGGGAGGGTGCGCCTAGAACACACAACAACAATCGTTAGCCGTGTGCGGCACCCCCTCCTCAGTTTACACCCTCGGTCATAGTTTTGTGGTGCTTAGGCGAAGCCCTGCTTGAATCACTTCACCATCACCACCACCACGCCGTCATGTTGACGGAACTCATATACTTCCTCGACACCTTGCTGGATCAGGAAGGCGAGGGACGTCACCGAGCTGAACGTGTGCAGAACTCAGAGGTGTCGTACGTTCGGTGCTTGATTGGTCGGAGCTAGAAGAAGTTCGACTACATCAACTGCTTTGTCAAACGTTTCCGCTTTCGTTCTACGAGGGTACGTGGACATACTCTCCCCCTTGTTTCTATGCATCTCTTAGCTATATCTTGCCTGAGCATAGGAATTTTTTTGAAATTGCATGCTACGTTTCCCAACAACAACATGAGGGGCTCAAACAATTTTTGATAGAGGCTTGGCTAGCTGGGCCACCATACACCTCTGTTGAGCAAATGAGACAGAAGCTAAGAAATTTAGCGAATGGTCTGGGAAGATGGAGCAGAGACACGTTTGGGAGTGTCAGGAAGGCGATGAAACAACTGAAGTAAGTGCTTGAACAGCTCCGAGGAGATCCGTTAAGGACATACCCTTCCAGCGCCGAGTTAAAAGTTAACGAACGGCCGATCGAGATGTATCACAGGGAAGAGATTATGTGGAGGCAACGTGCTAGAATTCAGTGGCTTTGGGCGGGCGACAAAAACACTAAGTTCTTCCATCTACGAGCCAGTCTTCATAGGAAAGAAAATATGGTTAAAGCCTTGCAAAACTCACTTGGTGTAATTGTTTCTGACCCGACGGAACTAAAGGATATGGCAAACTATTTTTACCAGAACTTGTACTCTTCGGAGGGGGTCCATGATACGTCTCCAACGTATCTATAATTTTTTACTGTTCCATGATGTTATATTATCATTCTTGGATGTTTTACAATCATTTTATAGCAACTTTATATTATTTTTTTGGACTAACCTATTGACATAGTGCCTAGTGTGAGTTGCCATTTTTTGCTTGTTTTTTACTTCGCAGAATATCAGTACCAAACGGAGTCCAAATGCAGCGAAATTTTTTGGAGAATTTTTCTGGACCAGAAGACACCTGTTGGGCCAAAGAAGTACCAGAGGGGGGCTCCGAGGGGAGCATAACCCACCTGGGCACGCCTGGGGGCCCCGGCGTGCCCTGGTGGGTTGTGCCCACCTCGGCCTCCTCCCGCACCGCCTCTTTGCTCTATAAATACCCAGAAAATCCAAAAACCCTAGGGGAGTCGACGAAACACAATTGCAACTGCCGCAAGTTCTAGAACCACCACATCCAATCTAGACACCATCACGGAGGGGTTCATCATCTTCATTGGTGCCTCTCTGATGATGCGTGAGTAGTTCATTGTAGACCTACAGGTCCATAGGCAGTAGCTAGATGGCTTCTTCTCTCTTTTTGATTCTCAATACAATGGTCTCTTGGAGATCTATTTGATGTAACTCTTTTTGCGGTGTGTTTGTTGGGATCCGATGAACTTTGAGTTTATGGTCAGATCTATTTATCCATGAAAGTTATTTGAGTTTATTTGATCTCTTATATGCATGATTACTTATAGCCTCGTATTTATTCTTTGAATCTTTGGTTTATATAGGCCAACTAGAGCAATTTTTCTTGCCATGGGAAGAGGTGCTTTGTGATGGGTTTGTTCGTGCGGTGTTCTTTCCCAGTGGCAGAAGGGGCAGCAAGACACGTATTGATCATTGCTATTAAGGATAAAAAGATGGGGTCTATTCCTACATGAATTCATCTTGTCTACATCATGTCATCATTCTTATTGCATTACTCCGTTTCTCCATGAACTTAATACACTAGATGCATGCCGGATAGCGGTTGATGTGTGGAGTAATAGTAGTAGATGCAGGCAGGAGTCGGTGTACTAATATTGGACGTGATGCCTATATAATGATCATTGCGTGGATATCGTCATAATTATTTGAGGTTCTATCAATTGCCCAACAGTAATTTGTCTACCCACCGTATGCTATTTTCTCGAGAGAAGCCACAAGTGAAATCTACGGCCCCCGGGTTTATTTTCCCATCATCTATTTTCAGATCTATATTGCTATTTGCCTTTTCTTTTATTTGCATATTTTATTTTCAGACCTATATTATCAAAAACCCAACAATATCTCGCTGAATTTTATTTGTCGTTATTTGCATCTATCAATCTACCACAATTTTTATCCCGTTAATGTGACAATTTCTGGCACCGTTGCCTCAAAGGGATTGACAACCCCTTTTACACGTCGGGTTGCAAGTATTTGTTCTTTGTGTGCAGGTACCATTTACATAGTGTTGCTTGGTTCTCCTACTGGTTTGATAACCTTGGTTTCATAACTGAGGGAAATACCTACCGAAGCAGTGCTGCATCATCCCTTCCTCTTTGGGGAAATACCGATGTAGTTCAAGTGACATCAAAAGGAATTTCTGGCGCCGTTGCCGGGGAGACATCATCAACATCTATCAAGTTCCTAATAACAAATCTCATCTCCTTGCAATTTACATTATTTGCCATTGGCCTCTCGTTTTCATCTCCCCCACTTCACAAAAAATGCTGTTTTATTCGCCCCTCTTTTTCGTTCGCCTTCTTCTCGTCATATCTCTTATTTGCTTGAACTAGTCATCATGAGTGATTTTGGTATGGCAGAAACAGATGATGGCCTAACTCCTAAAATTGGACGGTCTGGATGCTTAAACTTTTGTTTTGGGTCAAGGGAACATTATGGGAAAAGAAAATATCCAAGAATTTTTCAATTGTGTTGGAAATTTGACTCTTGATGATACTCCTACACTTAAAAGAACTAAAACTTATGCGGAAGCTATTTCAGCACTAGTTCTGAAACTTGAAAATATATTTATCTGTACTCACCCTAACTTGCAAAGATTATTTTATGAGCTACCAGTTATAAACCAAAAGCTAAAAAGTTAGCCACCCTTGTTCTTATGAATGAATTTGATCACATAGTACGGGAGGCTAGGGAAATTTTTGATTTTTATGGTATGAGTCATGAAAAACCGATGAGAAATGAGATCCTTTATAATAGTGATTATATTTTGAGACATTTGCTTGGAAATAATTAAAAACTTTATGAGAATCTTAAAAAGGAAATCCCTATTTTAGATATAATCCAACAAGTTTTCAATGATGTTAATCAACATTATTCTTGGATTGTTGCCGGAAATCAAAGGGGATACGTAGATGGGCAACTTTATGATGCTAAAATTTCTATGGATAATATTTTTCAAGTTATGTTTGCAAAACCTCCTGACAAGAACACATCTACGGAGAGTAAGAAGAAAGACGACAACACTTAGATCTATGCATTATGCCTAGCGAGGGGCATAAAACGATAGCGCTTGTTGGGAGGCAACCCACTCTTTATCTTTTTGCTTTTTGGTTTTCTTGCTATTTTGCAAGAAATATATAAAGATGCCTCTGGTTAGATGTGTGTCTATGTTTTGATTAGTGTTTGTGCCAAGCTAAACCTTTGGGATCATGTTGGGTGATACTTAATTTGATCTTGTTGAAAAATAGAAACTTTTGGGCTCAGTAAACTAATTTTCATAAATCACCGAAACGAGATTTTGCTCTGAAATTTTTACACAAGATTGACATACAAATTTCCCACGTTTTCCTAAATTTTCAGAAGTTTTGGAGTTACAGAAGTATACAAAGTTCCCTGATTACTACAGACTATTCTATTTTTGACAGATTCTGTTTTCTTCGCATTGTGTGCTTATTTTGATGAATCTATGGACTTTATCGAGGGGGGGGGGTATGAGCCATAGTAAAGTTGGAATACAGTAGATATAATTCAAAAATAAAATATGAATCGGTTTGCAACAGTACTTATAGTAGTGATTTGCTTTGTTGTACTAACAGATCTCATGAAGGTTTTGTTGAGTTTTGTGTGATTGAAGTTTTCAAGTTTTGGGGTGAGATCACGATGGATGAAGGAATAAGGAGAAGCAAGAGCCTAATCTTGGGTATGCCCCATGGCACCCCAAGAAATGTCCAAGGATGAACAAGCAACTAAGCTTGGGGATGCCCCGAGTGGCATCCCCTCTTTCTTCTAACAGCCATAGGTATTTTACTTTGAGCTATATTTTTATTCGTCACATATCATGAGTTTTGCTTGGAGCGTCATGTACTATATGAGTCTTTGCTTGTTTTGCCTTTTGTTTTGTGTCAAGTATCCTTGCTGAACACACCTATTTGAGAGAGCGAAAATTATGCTATGATTTGTTAGAATTGCTCTTTACGCGTCACTTAAATTTTTTGAGCTATGGAATTGCTCTAGTGCTTCACTTATATCTTTTTAGCACGGTGTGCTTTAATACTTTTGTAGAAATGCTCTCATGTTTCACTTAGATTTATTTGAGAGTTAGTATTTTTGAAGAAATTCTCTCATGCTTCACTTATATTATTTTGAGAGATAAAAATCTTTATGCTCATATTCTTCACTTAAATTTGTTCAAGCTATCAAAAGCAACATATGAAACTAGTACCAAAGTGATAGATATTCAGAGGGATAATAAAAAAAATTCATGATGATCATTGAACAAAATAAACTTGATTCTTTGTAATAGTTTTGAGATATGATGATAATAATATGTGAGTCATGTTGATGAGTAATTATGCTTTAGTAAGGATATTGGTGTTAAGGTTTGTGATTCCCTATGCAAGCACGAAAGTCAATAGTTACACAATGAAATTACATCCTACTTGTGGTGCATTATTCGGTATTAGTTATGCTTAATGCTCATGTAAAGCCCGGATAATTATGCTACAGTGAACCTATGCTAATGATGCCACATCACCTCCGTTACTGTTGGTAATCTCGTGTTGGATCAAAATTGTTCGAATTCAAATTTGGATTATTAACAAACATCAAAACTTTTCAAACATCAAAACTAAAATGTTCGGTATGTGGCATAATTACATATACTAAATTAGGTACCACCTTGGTATTTTACTAAAACTAAAGTATATTGAAAATTAGAGAAAACGGTAAAGAAAGAAAATAAATAAAAAGAAAAGAACAAAACAGAAAACAAAAGAAAAGATAAAGGAACCCCCTGCTGGGCCATCCGGCCAACCTGGCAACCAGGCCAGCCCACTGGCCCAACCGGCCACCCCGCACTCCCCATAACCCCTTGTAGCGACCCGACCTCAGACGGTCAAGTCTCTATGTATCTGTGCCATCCCTGGATCAGTATGCTAGCACACACAGTACATCAATGTATATATCAAAATGCAATCACATGTATAAATAACGTAAAACTGATATATACCTCATAAATCTCGGCGAAAACAATCAATCGGGTGTGGAGTCCCATCAACACCATCGGCAAGTTGAGTGTAGACCGTAACCCAATCAACGAAACACACTCGTCATATAAAATCCTACAACATGATACGTTGCAGCCGTGTAGGTCAGTACATTGAATGTACCGGCAAGATCACAACATGAGAAAGCAGACGATAATACTATTCTATATGCAATATGGCTTTGTGGCTCTCTGTTTGAGTTTTGTTTGTGTAAAAGCTGGTTTTATTTTTCCTACAACAAAGTAATATCAGGAGTCTGTACTACAGAGTTTTCTATCGTGATATGGTTCCGCCAACCGATGTCTCATAGCCCAAAATCATCATAACTAGCCCACAATTATGTTATCAGTCTGGTGTTGAGAGTTACGAGATAGATCCAAGTCCAGAGGCTCAAATTGTCCATAACCGGGGACACGGCTAATCGATTAGGTCTTCCCTCTGCAGAGGTTTGTACACTTTACCCGCAAGATTCGATCCCTCTCTTTATGTTCTCGCACTTCATGATGTTTGAGAACAAGACGACCGAAACATGGTCTTCCGAAGAGTTCCTCTAACCACTGTCCGGTGCTCATCCAATCCTACCGTAGTTCTACATCTGCTAGCACCGTCCCAGTCAGAGTCACAACTAAGGTCAACCAAGCCAGAGCCCATAGTGACTTGCGGTTGCACAGGTAAGCTTCTGGGCATGAAGTATTCTTCCGTCTCTTTGAGTCTGGATGAAGCTTTCCGCAAGATGTCATGGCGCTTCTCCATGCATCCAGGCCATCCACTGGTTTCTCCAGGGTGCCCGTCAACCGTCCTTCACCCAGTAGTGTGTACTGAATTCTTGTTTCGAGTCTTGAAGTCTTGAGGCCTTGAAGATGCAGTCCTTGCAGATGCCATCATGGAGTTGTCGTCACTGACGTAGAGTCCTCCTTCTTCACACCACTCTCGTGCACTCATACCAAACCCCGTCTACTATAGCGTAGCACAAAAATAAATAACGTCCCGGGCTTGGTAACAGGGTGATGGGTTCCTACCTCATGCATACTACTCAACTACAAGAATTCAATATCACTACTGGAGGGATTATAGAAAGGGTGCTACTACATGCAAATAAAACATATGTATGAAAAGCATGGTCAAAGTGAACTTGCCTGGTATTACTTGATGAAGATAACAACGCTCTCAAAAATAACTTGATAGACTATACGCAACTCTCCGATGAAATCTATAATAACAAACATGACATTCACATAAGCAAGCATTCTAGCAAGCAAATCTAACAATAATAATAAAAAAACTCAATAATAAAACCCAATACAAAACAAATAACACAACGAAAGAACTAATAGGGGAAAACTATAAAGAACCTACTAGGAAAACCTTTTGACTTAACTACAAAAATAGTTTTGTCCTAAGTAAACCTTAACAAAGAAAATACTAAACTAACAATTTTAACAGAAAATAAAATTTAAATCAACTAAGTTAATGGAAAGTATTTTTCATAAAGTTTTACAAGCAAAAGGAAACACATAAAAAGCTAAATTAAAACTCTAATTATGCTTAAAACAAAACTAGTAAGGAAAAGAAATAAAACATTTTATTTTCCGGTAAATAAAAGTTCACCCTCTATAACTACAGAAATAAATCTGAAATAAAATATAATAGAGGTGAAAATAAATTTGAAAATAATTAAAACAACAGAAAACAGCAGCAAGTTAAAAATAACTAGTGCAGTGTTGTTTTCCTGAAAAACTAATTTTAATAAAATCTATAAATACCCAAATTAATCCTAGTTCTAGGTAATGTCAAAACAAAGCAGTGGCAAAAAGAATCGCCTAAAAATATTAATTCTAGCTAATATTATAGCAGAAATAGTAATCTGACTAAAACCCATATAAAACAATTTTTAAAAACTAAAACACGGCCGAAACTATTTTATACAGAATCTTTAGGAAATTTGCAGACTAGAGCAAAAAGAATCAAACAAAAACTCTAAATAACCTAAGATATATAGAATTTACGAAACTGAAACTTTTCTGTTTTAAAAACAGAAACGAAAATACAAAAAAAAAAACAGGCGCTATTGGGCCTACGTGGGTGCGATCTGTAGCTACCAAACGCTCAGGCGAAACTTAGCAATACGTACACATGCATTTATTTAAAAGAAGACCGGGGAGCCGGTTCGATCTAAACCGAGGAACCGATTTATAAGGAAAACCGATCTACTGAACCGATCTAATCCAATCTAGAACTTTGAAAAAAAACCACAGGAGCTAACTCCTACGTGACTTACAGAGAAGAACAGAGCGTAGGCACGGAAGAGGAGCGCGGCCGGTGGCGGGGTTCCGGTGACCTTACGGGACAGCGGTGATGTCCAGGTGGTGTAGTACGGCAAGGGTGTCTGATTTTCTGTGGATAGTGAGGCGAGGGAACGTCGGGGTCGAGCGTGGCGTCGAGGTGAACTTCGTGAACTCTCGCCGCGTTGCGAGCTCGAGGCGGTGACTCCAGTGCTCCCTGGACGTCCAAAAGATGTCAAATAGGATCGCAACAACGAGGGATCATAATCTATGGAAGGAAGAGTTTCGAAGATGTTTAAAACGTCGGAAACGACCGGTGAACTCCGTGAATTCCGGCGAGATCCAAACAGCGAGGGCGTACGGTACGGTGTGTTTTGGCGAATGGTTTCCAAGGGAATCGGTCGAGGAGCCTCGTGGCTATTTATAGGACAGCTTTCTTGGACGAGGGGAAGACTCGGGATAGGGTTTCCAAAGAAATCGGACGCGGAGGCGGCGTCGAGAGCGTGTATTCCGGACTCTGTTTCTGTACGTGAAGAAGGAAGAAGAGGTGGGGTCCAGCGATCAGAGGAAGAGAAAAGAAAAAAAAGAAAAGGGGATAGCACTACGTGGGCATAGGTGCGGCGGCTGGAGCGCTAGGGTTTGGCGCGCGTGCGCTGGCCTCGCTGCTGCTGGTGCTGGCTGCTGGGCCGCAGCGCTGCTGGCTGGGCCGGTTAGCCTGGTCGGCTCGCTGCGTTTTTTTTGAAAGAACAGCGAAGGAAAAAAACATAAGCAAAATTTATATAGGGATATTATATATCAAAAAATTCATAAAAAGATTTCCTAAAACATGAACATATTTTCATGGCGAAATAAAATACACAAAAATTGACAAAAGTCAACCAATGCTGCTGTTGCATTAAAACCAAACAAAAAATCATTTTTTAAATACCAAAATGATTTCAAATTTATTTTCTCCTAATTTTTCATGGAAGGGAATCATTTTACCCTTATTTCAATATATTTTATTTTTGGAGAAAAATAATTTGAATAAAAACCCAAATAACTCCAAATTGAAAGGGGGTTTCAAAATAATTCTAAATGGCTTTCAATTTGATTCTTTTTAACTTCCAACTCATATTTCATATAATCTGAAGAAGTCATTTTATCTTCCCTCATGAAAATCATTGAGTTGCATAAAGTTTCTGAATTTGAAATACTTCCAAACAGAATTCAAATCTTTTCAAAAACCCTTTTCATTTATTTAAATGGAAGAAGTCATATCATCTTCTCTCCATGGTTTTGTGTTTGAATTGAATTTGAATTCATGGATATCGAAAGGCAAAGTGAAAGTCGGGGAAAGTCATTTCATTCCCTCTCATTCAACTTTCAAAAAAGTTTCAGATTTCACTCAATCAATCACACAACAAACAATCAATCAATCAAAACTATTTATTTATTATAACATTCCAAAATTTAAAATTTTGGGATGTTACAAACCTACCACACTTAAAATGAATCTCGTCCTCGAGATTCGAAGAGGCTAGCAAGAAAGGTTTAGGGGTTGGGGGTCTTCTAGCAAATCTTTTGGTCGGAAAGGTCAGAGGTGCTACCACACTTAAAAACAAGGTTACGGTTCCAATAAACTCAGATACTTCCTCTGGAGTGCCGACAATATCAGTCTCTTCACATATCTTACAATAGCTCCTTCATTAACGCTCTTCTGTCAGAAGCATAGCGTTTTCCTCAAAATCTTGGGTCGCTTCGTCAAAGATGAAGTTCGTCCGAGACTAGATCTTCTTAGCTAGTAGGTCTGCGTCCATTCTAGACAACTATCGAAATACTCATGGTGGTCTACCATTAATGGTTTCTGCAGAAAAAGGGCCTTGGCTTCATTCTCACCGTATAATCTATGATTGGCAACAGTTGCCATGTACATGGGTTTATCATCATACCATTCTAAGGCTTAAGCAAGGCTTCAACGAGCGTCGTCACTTTACTATGGGTAAGTCTCTCAGATTTACCATTCCAAATATCAAGAGCGAATGATAAGAGTAAGTCGGTATGGTGATCAATCCATTCCGCACCCAGATCATTACCATGTATAAGGTTTAGCGAATCTCGTATTTCTAACACTCGGGCATCCTCACAAGCACTGCAGAAATTCTCTTGTCCTCGAACTAGGTTCGGGTAAATCCATTGTTTCTGCAAGCTTAACAAGACATCTAACGTTTCTTCACAGCTCTTAGGTTTTTGCGTAACCTCCTACGAAACGTCTGCTGATCAAATCATAGCTTCTTCCAATATTTCTTCTTCCCGGGAGTTCTTGATCCTTATTAATTTCCTGGGCCTATGGGTTATGGGGCCACTTCAATACTGGTACAAGTTTAACTCATCCTTGGAGTAACTCTTGTTCCATATTACACCTCCTTTAAATCCAATAGTACTCCGTTTCTTCATAACCATCGTATCAAAAGAAAAACTCCAACTATTTTTTTGTCCAAACTCCAATCTGTGGGACACATTTCCTTTTCAATTGGTCGGGTGTTCTTACAGGGTACTACCACCCTTAAAATGAAATGCACAATTTCATCCATGGACCATATTTCTCATATCCTCGAAAATGGTCAAGATCTTTGTTCATAGAGTAACAATTCATAAAATTCAATGTATGAAATCATGACACCCTAACTTTATTGATTTAATGAATTCATTACCATCTCTGAGCACCCATTACACAATTCAACTCATTGTACTCAAAAAAATTACTTTCTATCACTCTTATTATCCATATCAAAATCTCAACTACTCCGCTCCACCTTTCTTCTGATCTGAACATTCCCTAGCAAAATTTCATGCTTCCTTGCAGCGAAAACAAATAACTTGCGACATGTCTCGGGGCTTCTTTGTGATTATGTAGGCTCCTTGGATTTTTAGCCTCTTTTCTGGACATTTATTAGCATAGTGACCTAAATCCTTGCACCTGTAACAAGTGATATTACTCAGGTCTTTCTCTACAGAAATTGGGTTATTCTGGGGATGCCTTCGTTTTCTCTTATTGGATTTCTTCGTAATGATGAGAGCTTCTATTTCCTGGGGGTCAAACTTCACTTCTGCTGTCGGGATGTCTCCGAGATATTCTTCTCTTTCCTTGGTGCAATACTGGGAATAATGTCCTTCTTCTCCATACGAATAGCAGGCTTTTGGGCGAAAAATCTGTTTAGGCCTTCACCATCAGGGTCTTCAATAACTTCCTTCATCACAGGTTTCCTAAGTTTTTCCTATGGGCTTCTTTCTGCTGCTTCATAGCTTCTTGTACCTTGGGGTAAATGTGACACTGGTCAGGGGAGTGTGTAGTTCCTTCACACAGGAAACAAGTAACTTGCCCTGTCGGGCATTCTTCAGCTGGGTGATTTCCTTCACGATGAGGGCATCCATCCTTGGGTACTTCATTGGTGTGTCCTATTTCTCCGCAAATCTTGCAGGCACAAGTTTTCTTCTTCGGGTTATCATAGTGCTTCCGGATGAGACGTGATCTCCACAGGGTCTTCTTGAATTCCTCCCAAGTTCTTGCTCCATTAAATCCTTGTATGGCTTGATGAATTTTCCACCAGGTTGTAGCACTTTCTGTAAAGCACTTAAGAGCGTATTGAACCTCATACTTCCTTGCAATCAAATTTTTCCCGAAGTGACTCTCCATGTTTTGAATCCATCGCTCTACCTCCAACTGAGTCATCGGTCCAGAGAATACCAGTCCAACATCATTCATCATCTATGGGGTCCAAAGGTTTTGGGATGAGATACGAGAGAAGAATGGAGGGAGATACACGCAATACACAGAATAGTTTTGAAGAAACGGGTTTTATTTTGCGGCTGTCGGAAAAACAGCAAACTAATGACAGCTCACAAATCGTCGCATCTAATGTAACTATATCACAGGGGTTTTGGTCTTCTAAGAGTCAAATAAATCTTTGGAGTTTTCCAATTCTTCAAGTCTTCGGAGTCTTCTGTTGTTGCAGCTGCAATTCTTCCAACGCATGGTGAAATCCTCTTTACTCTGAAATGGCCATCAGTTGTCTGACATCTTGTCCTTCTTGGAGCGGCTTCAGTTGGTTCATCATGTGGTCAAAGGGAAAGGGCATCTTCTAACTATTTTAGGTAAGAGGGAATGTTTGATAAAATCGAGAAAGGATGAGAAGTAAAGGATCTTTTTCAAAATAAAGTTCTAGAGATTTCCTGTCCTAAGGGCTTTCCGACTTCTAGGGTCACGTCCTACAGTCAACATGTGCTCTGATACCATATCTGTAGCGACCCGACCTCAGACAGTCAAGTCTCTATGTATCTGTGCCATCCCTGGATCAGTATGCTGGCACACACAGTACATCAATGTATATATCAAAGTGCAATCACATGTATAAATAACGTAAAACTGATATATACCTCATAAATCTCAGCGAAAACAATCAATCGGGTGTGGAGTCCCATCAACACCATCGGCAAGTTGAGTGTAGACCGTAACCCTATCAACGAAACTCACTCATCATATAAAATCCTGCAACATGATACGTTCCAGCCGTGTAGGTCAGTACATTGAATGTACCGGCAAGATCACAACATGAGAAAGCAAATGATAATACTATTCTATATGCAATATGGCTTTGCGGCTCTGTGTCTGATTTTTGTTTGCGTAAAAGCTGGTTTTATTTTTCCTACAACAAAGGAATATCAGGAGTCTGTACTACAGAGTTTTCTATCGTGACATGGTTCCGCCAACCGATGTCTCATAGCCCAAAATCATCATAAGTTGCCCACAATTATGTTATCAGTCCGGTGTTGAGAGTTCCGAAATAGATCCAAGTCCAGAGGCTCAAATTGTCCGTAACCGGGGACACGGCTAATCGATTAGGTCTTCCCTCTGCAGAGGTTTGTACACTTTACCTGCAAGATTCGATCCCTCTCTTGATGTTCTCGCACTTCATGATGTTTGAGAACAAGACGACCGAAACATGGTCTTCCGAAGAGTTCCTCTAACCACTGTCCGGTGCTCATCCAATCCTACAGTAGTTCTACATCTGCTAGAACCGTCCCAGCCAGAGTCACAACTAAGGTCAACCAAGCCAGAGCCCATAGTGACTTGCGGTTGCACAGGTAAGCTTCTGGGCATGAAGTATTCTTCCGTCTCTTTGAGTCTGGGTGAAGCTTTCCGCAAGATGTCATGGCGCTTCTCCATGCATCCCGGCCATCCACTGGTTTCTCCAGGGTGCCCGTCAACCGTCCTTCACCCAGTAGTGTGTATTGAATTCTTGTTTCGAGTCTTGAAGTCTTGAGGCCTTGAAGATGCAGTCCTTGAAGATGCCATCATGGAGTTGTCGTCACTGACATAGAGTCCTCCTTCTTCACCCCACTCTCGTGCACTCATACCAAACCCCGTCTACTATAGCGTAGCACTAAAATAAATAATGTCCCGGGCTTGGTAACAGGGTGATGGGTTCCTACCTCATGCATACTACTCAACTACAAGAATTCAATATCACTACCGGAGGTATTATAGAAAGGGTGGTACTACATGCAAATAAAACATAGGTATGAAAAACATGGTCAAAGTGAACTTGCCTGGTATTTCTTGATGAAGATAACAATGCTCTCAAAAATAACTTGATAGACTATACGCAACTCTCCGATGAAATCTATAATAACAAACATGACATTCACATAAGCAAGCATTCTAGCAAGCAAATCTAACAATAATAAAAAAAACTCAATAAGAAAACCCAATACAAAACAAATAACACAACGAAAGAACTAATAGGGGAAAACTATAAAGAACCTACTAGGAAAACCTTTTGCCTTAACTACAAAAATAGTTTTGTCGTAAGTAAAACTTAACAAAGAAAATACTAAACTAATAATTTTAACAGAAAATAAAATTTAAATCAACTAAGTTAACGGAAAGTATTTTTCATAAAGTTTTACTAGCAAAAGGAAACACATAAAAAGCTAAATTAAAACTCTAATTATGCTGAAAACAAAACTCGTAAGAAAAAGAAATAAAACATTTTATTTTTCTGTAAATAAAAGTTCACCCTCCATAACTACAGAAATAAATCTGAAATAAAATATAATAGAGGTGAAAATAAATTTTAAAATAATTAAAACAACAAAAAACAGCAGCAAGTTAAAAATAACTAGTGCAGTGTTGTTTTCACGAAAAAATAATTTTAATAAAATCTATAAATACCCAAATTAATCCTACTGCTAGGTAAGGTCAAAACAAAGCAGTGGCAAAAAGAATCGCCTAAAATTATTAATTCCAGCTAATATTATAGCAGAAATACTAATCTGACTAAAACCCATATAAAACAATTTTTAAAAACAGAAACATGGCCGAAACTATTTTATACAGAATCTTTAGGAAATTTGCAGACTAGAGAAAAAAGAATCAATCAAAAACTCTAAATAACCTAAGAGATATAGAATTTACGAAACTGAAACTTTTCTGTTTTAAAAACAGAAACGAAAATACAAAAAGAAAACAAACGGGCGCTATTGGGCCTACGTGAGTGCGATCTGTAGCTACCAAACGCTCGGGCGAAACATAGCAATACGTACACGTGCGTTTATTTAAAAGAAGACCGGGGAGCCGGTTCCATCTAAACCGAGGAACCAATTTATAAGGAAAACCGATCTACTAAACCGATCTAATCCAATCTAGAACTTTGAAAAAAAAACCACAGGAGCTAACTCCTACGTGACTTACAGAGAAGAACAGAGCGTAGGCAGGGAAGAGGAGCGCGGCCGGCGGCGGGGTTCCGGTGACCTTCCGGGACGACGGTGATGTCCAGGTGGTGTAGCACGGCAAGGGTGTCCGATTTTATGTGGATAGTGAGGCGAGGGAACGTCGGGGTCGAGCGTGGAGTTGAGGTGAACTTCGTGAAGTCCCGCGGCGTTGCGAGCTCGAGGCGGTGACTCCAGTGCTCCCTGGACGTCCAAAAGATGTCAAAGAGGATCGCAACAACGAGGTACAATAATCTATGGAAGGAAGAGTTTCGAAGATGTTTACACGCGTCGGAAACGACCGGTGAACTCCGTGAATTCCGGCGAGATCCAAACAGCGAGGGCGTACGGTACGGTGGGTTTTGGCGAATGGTTTCAAAGGAATCGGTCGAGGAGCCTCGTGGCTATTTATAGGACAGCTTTCTTGGACGAGGGGAAGACTCGGGATAGGGTTTCCAAAGAAATCGGACGCGGAGGCGGCGTCGAGAGCGTGTATTCCGGACTCTGTTTCTGTACGTGAAGAAGGAAGAAGAGGTGGGGTCCAGCGATCAGAGGAAGAGAAAAGAAAAAAAAAGAAAAGGGGATAGCACTACGTGGGCATAGGTGCGGCGGCTGTAGCGCTAGGGTTTGGCGCGCGTGCGCTGGCCTCGCTGCTGCTGGTGCTGGCTGCTGGGCCGCAGCGCTGCTGGCTGGGCCGGTTAGCCTGGTCGGCTCGCTGCGTTTTTTTGAAAGAACAGCGAGGGAAAAAAACATAAGCAAAATTTATATAGGGATATTATATATGAAAAAATTCATAAAAAGATTTGCTAAAACATGAACATATTTTCATGGCGAAATAAAATACAAAAAAATTGACAAAAGTCAACCAATGCTGCTGTTGCATTAAAACCCAACAAAAAATCATTTTTTAAAATACCAAAATGATTTCAAATTAATTTTCTCCTAATTTTCCATGGAAGGGAATCATTTTACCCTTATTTCAATATATTTTATTTTTGGAGAAAAATAATTTGAATAAAAACCCAAATAACTCCAAATTGAAAGCGGGTTTCAAAATAATTCCAAATGGCTTTCAATTTGATTCTTTTTAACTTCCAACTCATATTTCATATAATCTGAAGAAGTCATTTTATCTTCCCTCATGAAAATCATTGAGTTGCATAAAGTTTCTGAATTTGAAATATTTCCAAACGGAATTCAAATCCTTTCAAAAACCCTTTTCATTTATTTAAATGGAAGAAGTCATATCATCTTCTCTCCATGGTTTTGTGTTTGAATTGAATTTGAATTCATGGATATCGAAAGGCAAAGTGAAAGTCGGGAAAAGTCATTTCATTCCCTCTCATTCAACTTTCAAAAAAGTTTCAGATTTCACTCAATCAATCACACAACAAACAATCAATCAATCAAAACTATTTATTTATTATAACATTCCAAAATTTAGAATTTTGGGATGTTACACCCCTTGTCGGTGGAAACCCTAACTTACACCCCACCCCACTCTCTCCTCCCACTCACCCCCACGTCGCTCTCTTTCCCTCCCCGGTCCAGATCTGGATCGGGGAACGAACTGTGACGCCGCTGCCCCTGGATACCGACGACGCCGGCTGGACCACGTCAGAGCCGCCTCGTCGGAACGCTCCCTCGCCGGACTGCCTCCCCTATGTCGTCGTCGACCCCGTCGTCCTCCCCATGCTCCACTGCCCCATGCCCTACAACCCCTCATAAGGTTGCCCCTACTTCTCCTCTGCCTCGCTCCCGCCCGTCGCGCGCCCTCCCATTCTCACCGCAACGCATGCTGATAACCCACAAGTGTGGGGGATCGCAACAATTTTCGAGGGTAGAGTATTCAACCCAAATTTATTGATTCGACACAAGGGGAGCCAAAGAATATTCTCAAGTATTAGCAGTTGAGTTGTCAATTCAACCACACCTGGATAACTTAATATCTGTAGCAACGTATTTAGTAGCAAAGTAGTATGATAGTAACGGTAACGGTGGCAAAAGTAACAGTGATAGTTTTGTAGTGATTGTAACAGTACCAACGGAAAAGTAAATAAGTGAAGAACAATATGTGAAAACCTCGTAGGCATTGGATCGGTGATGGATATTTATGCCGGATGCAATTATTCATGCAACAGTTATAACATAGGGTGACACAGAACTAGATCCAATTCATCAATGTCATGTAGGCATGTATTCCAAATATAGTCATCCGTGCGTATGGGAAAGAACTTGCATGACATCTTTTGTCCTACCCTCCCATGGCAGCGGGGTCCTGCTGGAAACTAAGGGATATTAAGGCCTCCTTTTAATAGAGTACCGGACGAAAGCATTAACACATAGTGAATACGTGAACTCCTCAAACTACGGTCATCACCGGGAGTGGTCCCGATTATTGTCACTTCGGGTTTGCCGGATCATAACACATAGTAGGTGACTATTGACTTGCAAGATAGGATCTAGAACTCACATATATTCATGAAAACATAATAGGTTCAGTTCTGAAATCATGGCACTCGGGCCCTAGTGACAAGCATTAAGCATAGCAAAGTCATAGCAACATCAATCTCAGAACATAGTGGATACTAGGGATCAAACCCTAACAAAACTAACTTGATTACATGATAAATCTCATCCAACCCATCAGCGTCCAGCAAGCCTATGATGGAATTACTCACGCACGGCGGTGAGCATCATGAAATTGGTGATGGAGGATGGTTGATGATGACGATGGCGACGGATCCCCCTCTCCAGAGTCCCGAATGGACTCTAGATCAGCCCTCCCGAGAGTGATTAGAGCTTGGCGGCGGCTCCGTATCGTAAAACGCAATGAATCCTTCTCTCTGATTTTTTCTCCCCGAACACGAATATATAGAGTTGGAGTTGAGGTCGGTGGAGCACCAGGGGGCCCATGAGGTAGGGGCGCGCCCGGGGGGGGGGGGGTTAGGCGCGCCCCCAACCTCGTGGATAGGGTGTGGGCCCCCTGGCCTTGATTCTTTCGCCAGTATTTTTTATTATTTCCGAAAATAATCTCCATGAAGTTTCAGGTCATTCCGAGAACTTTTATTTCTACACAAAAATAATATCCATGAAGTTTCGGGTCAGTCCGGGTTAGTTCCATTCAAATCTTGCAAGTTAGAGTCCAAAACAAGGGCAAAAGTGTTTGGAAAAGTAGATACGACGGAGACGTATCAACTCCCCCAAGCTTAAACCTTTGCTTGTCCTTAAGCAATTCAGTTGATAAACTGAAAGTGATAAAGAAAAACTTTTACAAACTCTGTTTGTTCTTGTTGTTGTAAATACGTAAAGCCAACATTCAAGTTTTCAGCAAAGATTATGACTAACCATATTCATAATAACATTTAGGTCTCATGTTTACTCATTTCAATGGCATAATCAACTAGCGAGCAATAATAATAAATCTCGGATGACAACACTTTCTCAAAACAATCATAATATGATATAACAAGATGGTATCTCGCTAGCCCTTTCTGAGACCGCAAAACATAAATGCAGAGCACCTTTGAAGATCAAGGACTGGCTAAACATTGTAATTCATGGTAAAAGAGATCCAGTCATAGTCATAGTCATACTCAATATAAACTAATAGTAATGGATGCAAATGACAGCGGTGCTCTCCAGATGGTGCTTTTTAATAAGAGGGTGATGACTCAACATATAAGTAAATAGATAGGCCCTTCGCAGAGGGAAGCAGGGATTTGTAGAGGTGCCAGAGCTCGATTTTTGAAATAGAGATGAATAATATTTTGAGCGGCATACTTTCATTGTCAACATAACAATCGAGATATCTTGATATCTTCCATGCTACTCACATTACAGGCGGTTCCCAAACAGAATGGTACAGTTTATACTCCCCCTCCACCAACAAGCATCAATCCATGGCTTGCCTGAAACAACGGGTGCCTCCAACTAACAACAATCCTGGGGGAGTTTTGTTTGCAATTATTTTGATTTGATTTGCTTAAAGCATGGGACTGGGCATCCCGGTGACCAGCCATTTCCTCGTGAGTGAGGAGCGGAGTCCACTCCTCTTGGGAACAACTCGCCTAGAATGGAAGATACAGACATCCCTAGTTGATACATGAGCTATTTGAGCATGCAAAACAGAATTTCATTTGAAGGTTTAGAGTTTAGCACATACAAATTTACTTGGAAGGGTAGGTAGATACCGCATATAGGAAGGTATGGTGGACTCATATGGAATAACTTTGGGGTTTAAGGGATTGGATGCACAAGCAGTATTCCCGCTTAGTACAAGTGAAGGCTAGGAAGAGACTGGGAAGCGACCAACTAGAGAGCGACAACAGTCATGAACATGCATTAAAATTAATAAACATTGAGTGCAAGCATGAGTAGGATATAATCCACCATGAACATAAATATCGTGGAGGCTATGTTGATTTTGTTTCAACTACATGTGCGAACATGTGCCAAGTCAAGCCACCTGAATCATTCAAAGGAGGATACCACCCTACTATACCACATCACAACCATTTTAATAGAATGTTGGCACGCAAGATAAACTATTATAAACTCCTAGCTAATTAAGCATGGCATAAGCAACTAAAATCTCTAATTGTCATTGCAAATATGTTTCTTCATAATAGGCTGAATCATGAACGATGAACTAATCATATTTACAAAAACAAGAGAGGTCGAGTTCATACCAGCTTCTCTCATCTCAATCAGTCCATCATATATCATCATAATTGCCTTTCACTTGCACGACCAAGCAATGATAATAATAATAGTGCGCGTGCTTTGGAGTAAGCTGGAATCTGCAAGCATTTATGACAAAGGAGAAGACAAGGTAATATGGGCTCTTGGTTAAATCAACAATAATGTATATAAGAGCCACTTCAACATTTTCATTATGGTCTTCTCCTATCGACCTCCAATGAAAAGAAAATAAATAAAACTATTTACACGGGAAAGCTCCCAACAAACAAAAGAAGAGCATGAAATCTTTTTGGGTTTTCTTTTAATTATTACTACTACAACATGAAAAGTAAACTAGCTAAAAGCTACAACTAATTTTTATATTTTTCTTAAGGTTTTTCGAACACACAAGAAGAAAGCATAAAAAAGGATAATAAACTAGTATGGATATTACAGTGAAAAAGTATGAGCACCGACAACTAGCAGGAGTGTGTGAATATGAATGTAATGTCGGTGAGAAATACGTACTCCCCCAAGCTTAGGCTTTTGGCCTAAGTTGGTCTATGCCCATGGATCAAAGTTGTAGTTGGGGTCATACTGAGAAGGAGCCTCGGGTTGCCACTGGTTGGCAATCTCCTCCGCATCCCACTGGTAAACAGACTGTCGTGAAGGATCAAATTGTGGTTCCGGCTCTGGCTCTGTAGCTGGTGTGGGGTTCTGGTAGGCATGAAATGCCTCCGGCTGAACAAGGTACTTGCCTGTAGATAAGTCAAACAAAGAAGGAGCAGGCAAAGTAATAATCTCAGGGCGAATTTTATCAAATATCAGTTTGTACTTAAGCGACTGTTCCCTATTCTTAACGATAAAATCATGTGCCACCATACTCTGATAGTCTAGAAAAACAGGAGGCAACAACTTTTCTTCTTTCTCATAATGCCTAATAGGTATGTTAAAGTGTGCAGCGAGGCGCGAGGCGAAGATACCTCCCAAGATGGGACCCTTCGTGCGGTTAAGACTTAACCGTTTGGCAATGATAG
This sequence comes from Triticum aestivum, assembly GCF_018294505.1. NCBI lineage: Eukaryota > Viridiplantae > Streptophyta > Magnoliopsida > Poales > Poaceae > Triticum > Triticum aestivum. Next base: position 66,926,772 of record NC_057799.1, on the reverse strand, counting down.
CACCTAGGCTAAAGGAGTTATCACGAAACAAGGCATGGCCCAAAATAACAATATCAGGGGCGCTGAGGTTTCCACAGTTGCCGCAACCAATTAAACATCTACTAGCAAATATCGCAAAGTAACGCAGAACCAGAAAATGTATGCTAGTAATTCTTGCGTCGGAAACTTTCCTTGTTTCCCCTACAGCAATCATATCAATAAACCCTTCCACATCATTGCGATGTGGTTCCTCTATGCTGCCAGCAATGGGTATCTTACAAACCCGGCAAAAATCAGAAAGGGACATCTCCTTATGCTCATCATATAAATAAAATTCCACTGAAGGTGGTGATCTCCTAGCATGGAAATGAAAATTTTGCATGAAAATATTAGTGAGTAAGAGATACTGTTCGCGCTGGTCACGGAGGAAGTCGGTGAGGCCCGCATTCTCAACCAAAGAATAAAAATCATCATGAATCCCGGCTGCTGTTAAGACCTCATCACAAGGCCATTCACACGGCCGAACTTCCGTGGTGCGAGGGAGATTATATTTGGGCCTCCTATCCTCCTCACTTTGCTTATCCCTCAAGCTTCGGCTCGAAGAGCCCTCAATAATCTCTTCATCATTTTCTGAAAATTTCTGAAATTTTTAGTGACTTCAAATAAAGTGAACCAAACTCAACAAATTAATAGTAACTACTCCCACAAGTGCCTAGAGACTATATCATGCATTAGAATTACTTGGGACCTTATGAATTTGACATGCAAGCTCAAGAACAGGGTCACCTAGGCAGCAAAAATTTGCAATGAATAAAGCACTAGAACAAAAACTAATTGGACCCTTGGAGGAGTCACATACCGAAGAACAATCCCCAAAGCAGTTTTGTGAGTGGGGCTTTGAGCTAGGAGATCGAAAATTGCAGCAAAATGAGCTAGAACTCGTGCTTGAGCTGGTTGGTGATTTTTTTGGAAGGAAGAAAGAGTGTGTGGTGGATGGAATAAGTGGAGGGGAGCCCCCATGGGCCCACAAGGCAGGGGGCGCGCCCAGGGGGGTGCGTGCGCCCTGGACCCTCGTGGCCAGGTGCTTGCTCCCCCTGTTGTGTTCTCAGTGCCAGATACTCTCAAATATTCCAGAAAAAATCATATTCCACTTTCGGGGCATTTGGAGAACTTTTATTTTCGGGGTATTTTTTATTGCACGGATAAATCAGAAAATGATAGAATATACTATTTTTGCTTTACTTAATCTAAATAACAGAAAGTAAAAGGAGGGTATAGAAGGTTGTGCCTTCTAACTTCATCCATCTCATGCTCATCAAAAGGTATCCACTAACAAGGTTGATCAATTCTTGTTAACAAACTCATTCCGAATAACATGGAACCGGAGAAATTTTGAATAACACTATGTTACCTCAACGGGGATATGCACATCCCCAAGAATAAGAATATCATAACTCTTTTTGACAGTAGGAAGAGGAAATTCAAAACCTCCAATAGTAGTTGAAATTTTTCCAATAGAATTGATACTGTGGACTTGAGGTTGTTTCCTCGGAAAGTGTACCGTATGCTCATTACCATTGACATGAAAAGTGACATTGCCTTTGTTGCAATCAATAACATCCCCTGCGGTATTCAAAAAGGGTCTCCCAAGAATAATAGACATACTATCGTCCTCGGGAATATCAAGAATAACAAAGTTCGTTAAAATAGTGACATTTGCAACCACAACAGGCACGTCCTCACAAATACCGACAGATATAGCAGTTGATTTATCGGCCATTTGCAAAGATATTTCAGTAGGTGTCAACTTATTCAAATCAATTCTATGATATAAAGAGAGAGGCATAACACTAACACCGGCTCCAAGATCACATAAAGCAGTTCAAACGTAGTTTCTTTTAATTGAGCATGGTATAGTTGGTACTCCTGGATCCCCAAGTTTCTTAGGTATTCCACCCTTAAAAGTATAATTAGCAAGCATGGTGGAAATTTCAGCTTCCGGTATCTTTCTTTTATTTGTAACAATATCCTTCATATACTTGGCATAAGGATTCATTTTAATCATATCAGTCAAACGCATACGCAAAAAGATAGGTCTAATCATTTTAGCAAAGCGCTCAAAATCCTCATCATCCTTTTTCTTGGATGGTTTGGGAGGAAAAGGCATGGGTTTCTGAATCCGTGGTTCTCTTTCTTTACCATGCTTCCTAGCAACAAAGTCTCTCTTATCATAACGTTGATTCTTTGATTGTGGGTTATCAAGATCAATAGCAGGTTCAATCTCTACATCATTGTCATTACTAGGTTGAGTATCAACATGAAAATCATCGTTAACATTGTCACTAGGTTCATGTTCATCACGAGATTTTGTTTCAGCATCAGAAATAGAAATATCATTGGGATTCTCAGGTGTGTCAATAACAGGTTCACTAGAAGCATGCAAAGTCCTATCATTTTTCTTTTTCTTCCTTTTAGAAGGACTAGGCGCATCAACATTAGTTCGCTGAGAATCCTGCTCAATTCTCTTAGGGTGGCCCTCAGGATACAAAGGTTCCTGAGTCATTTTACCCCCTCTAGTCATAACTCTAACAGCATTATCATTCTTCTTATTATTTAATTCATTGAGCAAATCATTCTGAGCTTTAAGTACTTGTTCTACTTGAGTGGTAACCATAGAAGCATGTTTACTAATGAGTTTAAGTTCACCTTTAACTCTAGACATATAATCACTCAAGTGTTCAATCATATAAGCATTGCGTTGTAATTGTCTACCAAAATAAGCACTGAAATCTTCTTGCTTAACCATAAAATTATCAAACTCATCTAAGCATTGGCTAGCAAACTTAGTACGCGGGATTTCAGCTTTATCATATCTATAGAGAGAATTTACCTTTACTACCTGTGTCGGGTTATTAAGGCCATGTATTTCTTCGATAGGTGGTAAATTAAGGCCATGTATTTCTTCAACAGGAGGTAAATTCTTGACATCTTCAGCTTTTATACCTTTTTCTTTCATAGATTTCTTTGCCTCTTGCATATCTTCAAGACTGAGGAATAGAATACCCCTTTTCTTCGGAGTTGGCTTAGGAGTTGGTTCAGGGAGTGTCCAGATGTTTTCATTCGTTAACATATTATTCAATAGAATTTCAGCTTCATCAACAGTTCTTTCCCTGAAAACACAACCAGCACAACTATCCAGGTGGTCTCTGGAAGCATCAGTTAGTCCATTATAAAAGATATCAATTATTTCATTTTTATTGAGAGGATGATCAGGCAAAGCATTAAGTAATTGGAGAAGCCTCCCCAAGCTTGTGGGAGACTCTCTTCTTCAATTTGCACAAAATTTTATATATCCCTTAAAGCAGCTTGTTTCTTATGAGTAGGGAAATATTTAGCAGAGAAGTAATAAATCGTATCCTAGGGACTACGCACACAACCAGGATCAAGAGAATTAAAAACCATGTTTTAGCATCACCCTTTAATGAGAACGGAAATAATTTAAGGATATAGTAGTAACAAGTTTTCTCATCATTTGTGAATAGGGTGGCTATATCATTTAATATAGTAAGATGTGCCACAACAGTTTTAGATTCATAACCATAGAAAGGATCAGATTCAACCAGAGTAATTATCTCAGGATCAACAGAGAAATCATAATCCTTATCAGTAACAAAGATAGGTGAAGTAGCATAAGCAGGATCATATTTCATTCTAGCATTCAAAGATTTTTCTTTCAGCTTAGCTAATAGTTTCTTAAGATAACTCCTGTCATTGCAAGCAAGAAAGTCTCTAGCAGTTTCTTCATCCATAACATAACCCTCAGGCACAACAGGCAATTCATATATAGTGGGAGAATCTTCATCATCACTTTTGTCAATATTATTAGTTTCAACAATTTCATTCTCTCTAGCCCTAGCAAGTTGTTCATCAAGAAATTCACCTAGTGGCACAGTAGTATCAAGCATAGAAGTAGTTTCATCATAAGTATCATGCATAGCAGAAGTGGCATCATCAATAACATGCGAGATATCAGAATTAATAGCAGAAGCAGGTTTAGGTGTCGCAAGCTTACTCAAAACAGAATGTGAATCAAGTGCAGAGCTAGATGGCGGTTCCTTACCTCCCCTCGTAGTTGAGGGATAAATTTTGGTTTTCTCGTCTTTCTAGTTCCTCATAGTGACCAGCAGATATAAATCACAAGTGACTCAAAGAATAGAGCTATGCTCCCCGGCAATGGCGCCAGAAAATAGTCTTGATAACCCACAAGTATAGGGGATCGCAACAGTTTTCGAGGGTAGAGTATTCAACCCAAATGTATTGATTCGACACAAGGAGAGCCAAAGAATATTCTCAAGTATTAGCAGTTGAGTGGTCAATTCAACCACACCTGGATAACTTAATATCTGCAGCAAAGAATTTAGTAGCAAAGTAGTATGATAGTAACGGTAACGGTGGCAAAAGTAACAGTGATAGTTTTGTATTGATTGTAACAGTAGCAACGGAAAAATAAATAAGCGAAGAACATTATGTGAAAAGCTCGTAGGCATTGGATCAGTGATGGATAATTATGCCGGATGCGATTATTCATGCAACAGTTATAACATAGGGTGACACAGAACTAGCTCCAATTCATCAATGTAATGTAGGCATGTATTCCGAAGATAGTCATACGTGCTTATGGGAAAGAACTTGCATGACATCTTTTGTCCTACCCTCCCGTGGCAGCGGGGTCCTGCTGGAAACTAAGGGATATTAAGGCCTCCTTTTAATAGAGTACCGGACCAAAGCATTAACACATAGTGAATACATTAACTCCTCAAACTACGGTCATCACCGGGAGTTGTCCCGATTATTGTCACTTCGGGGTTGCCGGATCATAACACATAGTAAGTGACTATTGACTTGCAAGATAGGATCTAGAACTCACATATATTCATGAAAACATAATAGCTTCAGATCTGAAATCATGGCACTCGGGCCCTGGTGACAAGCATTAAGCATAGCAAAGTCATAGCAACATCAATCTCAGAACATAGTGGATACTAGGGATCAAACCCTAACAAAACTAACTCGATTACATGATAAATCTCATCCAACCCATCACCGTCCAGCAAGCCTACGATGGAATTACTCACGCACGGCGGTGAGCATCATGAAATTGGTGATGGAGGATGGTTGATGATGATGATGGCGACGGATTCCCCTCTCCGGAGCCCCGAACGGACTCCAGATCAGCCCTCCCGAGAGAGATTAAGGCTTGGCGGCGGCTTCGTATCGTCAAACGTGATGAATCCTTCTCTCTGATTTTTTTTCTCCCCAAACACGAATATATAGAGTTGGAGTTGAGGTCGGTGGAGCACCAGGGGGCCCACGAGGTAGGGGGCGCGCCCGGGGTGGTAGGCGTGCCCCCACCCTCATGGACAGTGTGTGGGCCCCCTGGCCTTGATTCTTTCGCCAGTATTTTTTATTATTTCCAAAAGTAATCTCCGTGAAGTTTCTGGTCATTCCGAGAACTTTTATTTCTGCATAAAAATAACACCATGGCAATTCTGCTGAGAACAGCGATAGTCCGGGTTAGTTCCATTCAAATCATGCAAGTTAGAGTCCAAAACAAGGGCAAAAGTGTTTGGAAAAGTAGATACGACGGAGACGTATCACACGCCGCGCCCCGCCTCTGACTCGCTTGCCTGCTGCTTCGTGCTGCTTCTTTTGGTACCGCTGATTCAGCCACTGATGCCGTCGTGCCCGTCTGCCCCTGCTCGCGCATGTCCACGCGCGCGAGCGTGAGTGCGCGACCATCTATTGCCGTGTTGCCACTGCTTCCCCCCCCCCGCAGCTCCGTCCGGCGATTTGCCGCACCCAACCTGCCGTCCCGCATAGCCCTGCCCCGGCGCCCGTCTGCGCGACCCCTCTCCGGCGCCACCTAGCCGCCTCCCGTTGCAACTCCCGCCACCCCGAGCCGCTCTCTGGCCGCGTACCAGCGGCCCTGGCCTCGCCCTATCCCGCTCCGGCGCCGCCCGGTGCTCCTCCCGTCCCTCCCGCTCCAGCCACTAGCGGCCGGCCTCACCGCGGCCGCGCCCCCCTCGCTAGCGGCCACGCGGGTCCGCCCCGTCCTGAAGCGCCCGTCAGGGCACCCGCAACCGCGCCCCAGCGCCTGAGGCCCGTCTGCCTAGCGGCCGTTAAAGCCTCTGGGCCTATGACATATGGGCCCCGCCCCAGAACGATTTAAAAAAAAGAATAAAAATGTTAAAATAAATGAATTAATAATTAAGTAATTAATTAAGTTAATTAATCCTATTTAACTAATCTAATTAAAATAAATTAGCCTAATCACTTAGTTAGTCTAATTAACCCGATTTAGTTAACCTGAGTCTATGACCAGTGGGACCCATGTGTCAGCTTAACCAGTCAACGGTCAGAGTTGACTGCTGATGTCATAATGACGTCATAAATGCAACGAATTAAAATAATCTGTTAATTCTAGAAAATGATTTAAAACTTTAAAAATTAATATAAAATAATTCGTAGCTTGGATGAAAATACTTTGTACATGAAAGTTGCTCAGAACGACGAGGCGAATCCGAATACGTAGCCCGTTCGTCTGCCACACATCCCTAGCATAGCGAACATGCAACTTTCCCCTTCCGGTTCATCTATCCGAAAACGAGAAACACCGGGGATACTTTCCCGGATGTTTCCCCCCTTCACTAGTATCGCCTACTACCGCGTTAGGGCACACCTAGCACCGCTCATTGTCATGTCATGCATCGTCATGCATATGTTTGCACTATATTTATTGTTTCTTCCCCCTCTTCTCTCGTTAGACACCAAGACTGACGCTGCTGCTGCCCCGGTCGACTACGGTGTTGACGACCCCTCCTACTTGCCAGAGCAACCAGGCAAGCCCCCCCTTGATCAACCCGAGATTGCCTATTCCTTCTCTATACTGCTTGCATTAGAGTAGTGTAGCATGTTACTGCTTTTGGTTAATCCTATTATGATGCATAGCCTGTCATTGTTGCTACATTTGTTACCCTTACCTGCAATCCTAAATGCTTAGTATAGGATGCTAGTTTTCCACCAGTGGCCCTTCATTCTTGTCCGTCTGCCATGCTATACTATCGGACCGTGATCACATCGGGTGTTGATCATGGGTATATACTATATATTTTATACATGATACATGTGGTGACTAAAATCGGGTCGGCTCATAGAGTACCCGCGAGTGATTCACGGATTGGGGGCTGAAAGGACCATTGTCCCGACGGCCCTCTTTGTGGATCTTTGTGGCGGAGCGACTGGGCAGGTTGTGACTACATAGGTGAGAGGTGGGCCTGGCCCTGGTCGGCGTCCATTGTTACTTCAAAATTAACACGCTTAACGAGATCTTGGTATTTGATATGAGTCTGGCCAGTGGCCTATATGCACTAACCAACTACGCGGGAACAGTTATGGGCACTCGACGTCGTGGTATCAGCCGAAGCCTTCGTGACATCAGCGACTGAGCGGCTTGCGCCGGGTTGGACCGCGTAACGCAACTTCCTTTGAAATGGAGGTTGCTAGGTCTGCTCACAGGCCGCGTACGCAACGTGCAGGTGTGCAATGGGCGATGGGCCCAGACCCCTACGCGCATAGGATTTAGACCGGCGTGCTGACCTCTCTGTTGTGCCTAGGTGGGGCTGCGACGTGTTGATCTTCCGAGGCCGGGCATGACCCAGGGAAGTGTGTCCGGCCAGAGGGATCGAGCGTGTTGGGTAATGTGGTGCACCCCCGCAGGGAAGTTTATCTATTCGAATAGCCGTGATCCTTGGTAACAGGACGACCCGAAGTTGTACCTTGACCTTATGACAACTAGAACCGGATACTTAATAAAACACACCCTTCCAAGTGCCAGGTATAACCCGGTGATCGCTCTCACACAGGGCGACGAGGGGAGGATCGCCGGGTAGGATTATGCTATGCGATGATACTTGGTGAACTTACCATCTACTCTCTTCTACATGCTGCAAGATGGAGGCTGCCAGAAGCGTAGTCTTTGATAGGACTAGCTACCCCCTCTTATTCTGGCATTCTACAGTTCAGTCCACCGATATTGCCCCTTTATGCAGATACCCATGCATATGTAGTGTAGATCCTTGCTTGCGAGTACTTTGAATGAGTACTCACGGTTGCTTTGCTCCCTCTTTCCCCCCTTTTCCTCTTCTTCTCGGACGTCGCAACCAGATGTTGGATCCCAGGAGCCAGACGCCACTATCGATGACGACCCCTACTGCACCGAGCGTGCCTACTACTACGTTCAGGCCGCCGACAACCAGGAGTCGTTTAGGAGGATCCCAGGCAGGAGGCCTACGCCTCTTTCGATCTGTATCCCAGTTTGTGCTAGCCTTCTGAAGGCAAACTTGTTTAACTTATGTCTATACTCAGATATTGTTGCTTCCGCTGACTCGTCTATGATCGAGCACTTGTATTTGAGCCCTCGGGGCCCCTAGCTTGTATTATGATGCTTGTATGAATTATTTTATTTTTAGAGTTCTGTTGTGATATCTTCCCGTGAGTCCCTGATCTTGATCGTACACGTTTGCGTGTATGATTAGTGTACGATTGAATCGGGGGCATCACAAGTTGGTATCAGAGCCAACTGCTTGTAGGAATCCCCCTTCCACACTCCTTGGCCGAAGTCGAGTATAGATATTGCAAAACTTTTTACTAACATGGTTGTGTGTCTTACGGGCTCACGTCGCCATTTGGGTGGTATTAGGATCTTTTACTCCTCAATCTTTACTCCGGGACTCTGAACTCTCTTCTACTTAGGTTAAACGAATTTACTAACTCTAACATTAGGATCCCGTGACCACATTCACCCCAAAGTTGGATAAGCCCTAGTTATTCCTTAGAATAGTATTTTGAACAGTACCCACACTGTCATTTGACTCCTTTGAAACATCTTTGTTTTCAGATGGAACCCATGAGGCAGGTCATGCATCACACGGCAGCCATTGGTGTCCCGGGTTCACCTGATGTGTTAGCTGAGATGATGACCCATCTTGGTTATCGTTGGCACCCTGAGTACACCGTGTACGAGCAGTACCCGGACTTTAACCAGGAGCAGTACCGTGACATCGTCCACCTCTACTCTCGGGAGTATGACTCCACTACTGTGCTGCACACTGCTCATGGTGTTGGAGTGACCATCGATATGGCAGTCCACGATGCTGCTGATGCTGCTCTGACACGTCTTCGTGGAGAGTATCAGGCATTGGACACCTCCCCTTTCAGGCACATTGCTATCGCATCTGATGATGGTGCGGAGGGATACTACACTGCTGCCTACTCCACCGTTACCCGAAACCATCAGAACCTGGTTCTGCATGCTGATGGGCTGGATCGAGCTAACCGAGCTCTTCGCCACGAGTTGTACACCACCCGTCAGCACCTTTACCGTGCTCTGACGCTGTTGCACCCCTTAGTCCGATCTAGTGAGCTGTCGCGATCTGCGATCTACCCAGCCAGGACCGTCATGCCCTAGGGTGTCGGCTGACCAGATGTGGGAGGCTACTCTCCCGTACTTGGTCCTCTTCTGCCACCAGAGCGTCAGGTTCTGCACTAGAGTATCCATGGACCCCAGGCTACTGACGTGGAGGACTTCCCGTCGCATCACTACCAGCTGTCAGGCTACACCTACCTCCATAGTTCCTCCTGGGACTGATGTAGTCTTGCTTATTAGTATTAGATGCATTCGCCGCGAGCCTGCGAGCCACCTATGATGTCTTTAGTCTATGTACTGAACTCTATGCATGATCCCTTTTGTAAGATAAGCCAACTACTATGTAGTATCTATTATGCTCCTTTCCTTATGCATGCTTCATCATGAATGATTCTTGTCTTTGCAAATTTCTCAATGCTGAACTACCCCTGTTAAATATTAGCAGGATGGTTAGACCAGGTGGTCGTGGTCGTGGTGGCGACGCCCCACCACCGCCTGAGTACATGGCTGGTATGATCCAACAGCTCGACATGAATCGCCAGTTCATGGAGAATATGATGGCTCAGTTCCCTCGCCCCAATATGAACCAGCAGCCAGCCCAAGTGACTTTGCAGGATTTCATGCGCCTCAACCCAACCATCTACCGTAGCTCAACTCAGCCTCTGGATGCTGATGACTGGCTCCTTGACATCACATATGAGATGGAATCTGCTGATGTAGCCCCTGCCCGCTATGTCACCTTTGATTCCTTCTTTCTGAAGGGGCCCGCTGCTCAATGGTGGGACAGCCACAGGCGTACTATGCCAGCTGGAACAATCATCACCTGGCTAGATTTCCAAGCTGCTTTCCCAGCCCGCTTCATTCCTCAGGGAGTTAGGGACCGGAAGAAGCGTGAGTTCCGCAAACTCACCCAGGGCAACAAAACTGTGGAAGCTTATCAGTGGGAGTTTCTGGACTTGTCCTGCTATGCTGAAAAGGACATTTCAACTGATGCTCGCAAACAGGAGAAGTTCCGTGATGGACTACAAGCTGACATCAAGCTCGCACTACTAGTGCATGACTTTGCCGATTTCGCCACCTTGGTGAACAAGGCCATCAATGTCGAGACTGGTCTGCAGGAACACCAGGGCTCTCTCAGGTGCAACCGTGATACAGGCTCATCTTCGGGCCCGCCCTCGCAGAAGCGTAGGATATGGATTCCCAACAGCATGTACCATCCAACCACACCTGCTTCAAGGCAGTCCTATGCTGCACCGCGTCTGCCTCCCCCACCATCTAGGAAGCCAAGGCTTCCAGCTCCACCACCCTGAGCTCCTGTCCCCACTCCCAATAATGGTCTGTGCTACAAGTGTGGTCAACCAGGTCACCTTGCCAGGAACTGCTATCAGAACCAGAATCAACTGGCCCTTCCCACAGCTGGTCGTGGAAATAATCAGCCCCGCAACAACAGTGCCAAGTCTTATGGTCGTGTTAATGCCAACTACGTTGATCTAAAAGAAGCTCACGACCAGCCTGCTACTGTGATGGATACACTCCTCGTTAATTCAGTACCTGCATCTGTTTTATTTGATTCAGGAGCATCGCATTCATTCATGTCAGAAGATTTTGCATACAAGCACGATGTTAAATGTGAGGAGATGAACACTTCGGTAGTGGTGAAAACCCCCAAGGGACAATGTCAAACCACCATGGTTAGCATCAATGTCCCTGTTCAGATCGAAGGGCTGGAATTCTATGCCTCTCCCATTATCTTGAAGTCGCCTAACATCAACCTCATTTTGGGGATGGATTGGTTGAAAGCGCATACTGCTTCTATAGTTTGCGCCACTAATACCGTCCATCTGCTACACCCTTCTGATGAAATAGTTAGTTACCATGCTCATCTAGTGCAAAATGCCGAGGCACGGCTTTATGCATTGAATGCATTGAATGCTGCACCACTCGAGGGCATTGAAAACATTCCTGTCATGTGTGAATTCCTCGACGTCTTTCCTGAAGAACTTCCAGGGATTCCCCCTACTAGAGCTGTCGAATTCATCATTGACATGAAACCAAGCACCACTCATATAGCCAAACGACCCTACAAGATGCCACCGCATGAACTCATTGGGCTTAAGGAGGAAATCGACAAATCTCTTCGCAAAGGTTTCATTCACCCAAGTTGCTCTCCTTGGGGATCACCTTCTCTCTTTGTCAAGAAGAAGGATGGGACAAACCGATTAGTCCAAGACTACCGTCCTATAAACCAAGCTACCATTCAGAATAAATATCCTCTTCCTCGGATCAATGATGTGTATGATCAACTGGCCGGTTCATCATTGTTCTCTAAACTCGACTTGAGGTTGGGTTACCGCCAGATCCGTGTTCGTGAAGAGGATATCCCAAAGACCGCCTTCGTGAGTCGATATGGTTCATACGAGTACACTGTCATGTCATTCGGCTAAACCAATGCTCCAGCCACCTTCTCTCGTCTCATGAACTATATATTCATGGAATACCTCAACAAGTTCATCGTGGTTTATCTGGATGATATCCTGGTATTTTCCAAGAACAAAGAAGAACATGCTGAACATCTTTGTCTTGTGCTGGAAAAGCTACGAGAGTATCAACTATATGCCAAGTTCTCCAAATGTGAATTCTGGCTACCCGAAGTAACCTATCTTGGGCATGTCATCTCTAAGGATGGTATTGCCGTCAACCCTGAACGAGTCTAGGATATTCTCGAATGGACTCCTTCGAAGAATGTCAAGCAAGTCAGAAGTTTTCTCGGTCTCACCAGCTATTGCCGTCGATTCGTCGAGAACTTCTCCAAGATCGCCAAGCCTCTGACTAACCTGTTGCATAAGGGCGTCAAGTTCCAACGGACAGAAAAATGTCAGGAAAGTTTCGAGGCACTCAAAGACAAGTTGACTTCTGCCCCAGTGCTTGCTCCACCTGATACTAAGGACTTCGTCATTTACTGCGACGCTTCCCATCAAGGATTAGGTTGTGTCCTAATGCAAGAGCGCAAAGTGATTCCTTATGCCTCTCATCAATTGCGCCCTCACGAAGAGAACTACCCGGTTCATGACCTCGAGCTTGCTGCTGTCATTCATGCACTGAAGCAGTGGAGACATTATCTTCTCGGTAATCATTGTGAGATCTTCACCTACCACCAAAGTCTGAAGTATCTGTTTACTCAGCCAGACCTGAACCTCCGTTCGCAGAGATGGATGGAGACTGTTGCAGACTTTGACTTGGGTATTTCCTATACACCAAGCAAGGCTAATGTAATGGATGATGCCTTGAGCCGCAAGTCTTACTGCAACCACCTCCAAGTTCGAAAATTTCAGCCCTCGCTTGTTGAAGAATTTAGAAAGCTGAACCTCCATATTGTCCCTCCTGGTGCACTCGCTCCCCCTCCCCCAGAGTTACAAAATATGAATCTTCTTGTTGTTCCTCAGGGATCTCTAAATGCCCTGGCTGTCGAACCAGATCTTGTGGGTGATATCAAGACTATTCAACATTATGACTCTGAAGTCAAGAAGATTAAACGCTATCTCGCAGAAGGAAAGCCCTCATTCTTCACTATTGCCGATGATGGCGCCTTGTACTTCAAAGGCCGCCTAGTGGTGCCATGTGCGAGGAAAAACCTGGATCTGACTCCAAGGGTTATGAAAAGAAGCTCATGATACGCCTCTATCTATCCATCCTGGTAGTACAAAGATGAACCAAGACATCTGACAGAGATTCTGGTGGTCTAATATGAAGCAAGACATTGCTTGTTATGTTGCTGAGTGTAACGTTTGCCGTCGTATCAAAGCAGAGCATCAATGGCCTGCTGGAACTCTGCAACCTATCTCTATTCCTGAATGGAAATGGGACCATGTTGAAATGGACTTCGCCACTGGATTTCCCAAGTCGCAGAAAGGTAATGATGCTATTCCTGTCGTCATTGACTGGCTTTCTAAAGTTGCACATTTTCTGGCGGTCAAAGAAACGATCACTGCTAGTCAGCTTGCAACTCTCTACATGTCCAGAATTGTTTCACTTCACGGTATTCCACTGGTTATCAGTTCGGACCGTGGCAGCTTGTTCACTTCAAGATTCTGGGCAAGTTTCCAAGAAGCTATGGGAACTCATCTGTCGTTCAGTACTGCGTTTCATCCTCAGTCGCAAGGGCAAGTTGAATGTGTCAACCAAAATCTCGAAGACATGCTTCGAGCTTGTGTTTTTTCCTTCGGCAAGAAATGGGAGGAATCTCTCCCATATGCTGAGTTCTCCTATAACAATAGCTATCAAGCTAGTCTGAAGATGGCCCCCTTCAAAGTGTTATGTGGACAAAAGTGCCGAACCCCTCTAAACTGGTCAGAAACTGGGGAACGTCCACTCTTCGGTCCGGATATTATCCAACATGCCGAAGAACAAGTCTGCATTATTCGCGAGAATCTCAAGACTGCTCAATCACGTCAGAAGAGTCAGTATGACCGTCATCATAAAGACATGGTCTACCAACCTGGCAAAAAGGCTTATCTTCGAGTCACACCAATGAATGGTGCTCACCGCTTCGGGCTCAAGGGCAAGGTAGCTCCTCGCTATATTGGTCCATTCACTATTCGGGTAAGGCAGGGAAAAGTGGCATATCAACTGGAGCTTCCGTCGAACCTTTCTTAGGTTCACGATGTGTTCCACGTGTCACAACTCCGCCACTGCTTCAAGGACCCAATCCGAGCAGTGGATCATGAAGTACTCGAGTTGCAACAGGACCTCTCCTATAAAGAACATCCGGTCCGCATTCTCGACCAAGCTGAACGCCGCACACGTCAGAAGGCGATCAAGTTCCTCAAGGTCCAGTGGTCACATCACTCTGAAGACGAAGCCACTTGGGAACGCGAGGATCGCCTGCGTGATGAATACCCCGCACTATTTCCTTCTACCTCCTAAATCTCGGGACGAGATTTCTTGTAGTGGAGGAGAATTATAACGCCCGGATAATTATGCTACAGTGAACCTATGCTAATGGTGCCACGTCACCTCTGTTACTGTTGCTAATCTCGTGTTGGATCAAAACTGTTCGAATTCAAATTTGGATTATTAACAAACATCAAAACTTTTCAAACATCAAAACTAAAATGTTCGGTATGTGGCATAATTACATATACTAAATTAGGTACCACCTTGGTATTTTACAAAAACTAAAGTATATAGAAAATTAGAGAAAACGGTAAAGAAAGAAAATAAATAAAAAGAAAAGAACAAAACAAAAAACAAAAGAAAAGATAAAGGAACCCCCCTGCTGGGCCATCCGCCCAACCGGCCACCCCACACTCCCCATAAACCCCTGTCGGTGGAAACCCTAACCGACACCCCACCCCACTCTCTCCTCCCACTCACCCCCACGTCGCTCTCTCTCCCTCCCCGATCCAAATCTGGATCAAGGAATGAACCACGACGCCGCCGCCCCTGGAGATCGACGACACCGCCTAGACCACGTCGGAGCCGCCTCGTCAGAACGCTCCCTCACCGAACTGCCTCCCCTACGTTGCCGTCATCCCCGTCGTCCTCCCCACGCTCCACTGCCCCGTGCCCTACAACCCCTCGTGAGGCTCCCCCTACTTCTCCTCTGCCTCGCTCCCGCCCGTCGCGCGCCCTCCCCTGCTCACCGCAACGCACGCTGTGCCCCGCCTCTGACTCGCTTGCCTGCTGCTTCGTGCTGTTGATTTGCTGCCGCTGATTCAGCCACTGATGTCGTCGTGCCCGTTTGCACCTGCTCGCGCATGTCCACGCGCGCGAGCGCGCGTGCGTGACCATCTATTGTCGTGCTGCCGCTGCTCCCCCCCCGCAGCTCCGTCCGGCGCTCACGCCCGCCATCGACCGCGGCCCTTGCACCGGCCCTTGCTCCGCTCCACCTCGTCGACCAGGCCCCGCGCTACCTCACGTGCGCCCCCGCGAGCACCTGGCCGCGTGCCTCGCGTCTAGGTAACACCTCGTCGGCGGCTTTGTCGTTGGTCGCCCGCGGCCCCGCACCTGTCGGCCCACTCTGCCGCACCCAACCTGCCGTCCCGCGCAGCCCTGTCCCGGCGCCCGTCTGCGCGACCCCTCTCCGCCACCGCCTAGCCGCCTCCCGCTGCAGCTCCGGCCACCCCGAGCTGCTCTCTAGCCGCGTACCAGCGACCCTGGCCTCGCCTTACCCCGCTCTGGCGCCGCCCAGTGCTCCTCCCGTCCCTCCCGCTCCGGCAACTGGCGGCCGGCCTCGCCGCGGCCGGGGCCCCCTCAATAGCCACCACCCGGGTCTGCCCCGTCCTACAGCACCCGTCAGGGCGCCCATAACCGCGCCCCAGTGCCTGAGGCCCGTCTGCCCAGCGCCCGTTAAGGCCTCTGGGCCTATGACATATGGGCCCCGCCCCAGAACAATTTAAAAAAGAATAATTAATGTTAGAATAAATTAATTAATAATTAATTAATTAATGAGTTAATTAAGTTAATTAATCTTGTTTAACTAATCTAATTAAAATAAATTAGCCTAATCACTTAGTTAGTCTAATTAACTCGATTTAGTTAACCTGAGTCTATGACCAGTGGAACCCACGTGTCAGCTTGACCAGTCAACGGTCAGAGTTGACTGCTGATGTCATGTTGATGTCATGATGACTTCATAAATGCAATTTCAAATTAAAATAATCTGTTAATTCTAGAAAATGATTTAAAACTTTAAAAATTAATATAAAATAATCCGTAGCTTGGATGAAAATACTTTGTACATGAAAGTTGCTCAGAACGACGAGACAAATCCGGATACGTAGCCCGTTCGTCCGCCACACATCCCTAGCATAGCGCACACGCAACTTTCCCCTTCCGGTTCATCTGTCCAAAAACGAGAAACACCGGGGATACTTTCCCGGATGTTTCCCCCCTTCGCCAGTATCGCCTACTACCGCGTTAGGGCACACCTAGCACCGCTCATTGTCATGTCATGCATCGTCATGCATATGTTTGCATTATATGCTTATGTGATTTTTCGTTTCTTGGTTGGTTGCTTCTCAATCTTTTTGCTAGCCTCCACTTGTACTAAGTAGAAATACTACTTGTGCATCCAAAATCCTTAAACCCAGTTTTGCCATATGAGTCCACGATACCTACCTATATGCGGTATTCCCGTGCCGTGCTAAGCAAATTTGTGTGTGACATCTCTAATTTTCAAAATAAATTTGCTTTTTGTGTGCTCGTACCGCTCATTAAACGGTAGGGGGTGGCTGATATTTTTCCATGCTAGATATGTTATTCTCAAGATGAGTGTTTATTCACTTGTGATTGCATGAGAGTACGGCAAAGGTATTATGGATGCCCAGTACCAAAATGAAAAATGAATTTACTTTATGTTGTCAAATAATAAATTCCTTGGAAAGTGTTGGTATGGACGGCACCCGTGGATACGGCTAGCCGTGGAATGTGAAAGTATGGTGGAAAAAGGAATAAACTTTATTTTCTATTTGGGAAATGCCTATGATATATCTAGCATGGAAAGTATTGGGAACTACTCGATCGTTTTCGTTGACAGGAAAAGCATGCCACAGAAAATGTTTTATATCTCTTTTTACGCTGTGAGCTCTAGCACCTCTACAAATCCCTACTTCCCTCTGCGAAGGGCCTTTCTATTTACTTTATGCAATTTTATTTTTATTTGAGTCTCCCTTCTCTTATAAAGCACCAACTAAGGGGCACTATGATCGTACTTGAGCATTGGATGTAGCTAATATGCGAGTGTGTTTCATGAATGGATCAATGATTGAGCATGATGGGCTAGGGATAACTTGCTTTAGTGTTGATATTTTGAAAGACATGGTTGCTTGTTGATATGCTTGGGTATTGAAATCTTCATGTCAAAACTAGACTATTGCTTTAAACCATATAAAAGTCCATAAGTCCATGCTACAAAAGAAAAGAATGTGATGAACATGATAGGCAACATTCCACATCAAAGATTCTATTTTTATCATTTACCTACTTGAGGACGAGCAAGAATTAAGCTTGGGGATGCTGATACGTCTCCAACGTATCTATAATTTTTATTGTTCTATGTTGTTATATTATCATTCTTGGATGTTTTACAATCATTTTATAGCAACTTTATATCATTTTTTGGGACTAACCTATTGACATAGTGCCCAGTGCCAGTTGCTGTTTTTTGCTTGTTTTTTACTTCACAGAATATCAGTACCAAACGGAGTCCAAATGCAGCCAAACTTTTTGGAGAATTTTTTTGGACCAGAAGACACCTGTTGGGCCAAAGAAGTACCAGAGGGGGGCTCCGAGGGGTGCACAACCCACCTGGGCGCGCCTGGGGTCCTAGGCGTGCCCTAGTGGGTTGTGCCCACCTCGGCCGCCTCCCTGCTACTTCTTGAGCTTGCGTTGGTTTTTCCCTTGAAGAGGAAAGGGTGATGCAGCAAAATAGAGATAAGTATTTCCCTTTGTTTGAGAACCAAGGTATTAATCCAGTAGGAGACAACGCACAAGTCACCGTATACATGCACAAACAATCAAACAACTTGCACCCAACGCGATAAAGGGGTTGTCAATCCCTTCACGGTTACTTGCAAAAGTGAGATCCAATAGAGATAGATAAACGGTAAAGTAAATATTTTTGGTATTTTTGGTTTATAGATCAGAAAGTAAAAGATTGCAGAAATAGTAGATCGAAAACTAATATTGTAGATCAGAAACTTATATGATGGAAAATTGACCCGGGGGCCATAGGTTTCACTAGAGGCTTCTCTCAAGATAGCAAATAATACGGTGGGTGAACAAATTACTGCCGAGCAATTGATAGAAAAGCGCAAAGTTATGACGATATCTAAGGCAATGATCATGAATATAGGCATCACGTCCGTGTCAAGTAGACCGAAACGATTCTACATCTACTACTATTACTCCACACATCGACCGCTATCCACCATGCATCTAGAGTATTAAGTTCATAAAGAACGGAGTAACGCATTAAGTAAGATGACATGATGTAGAGGAATTAACTCAAGCAGTATGATGAAAACCCCATCTTTTTATCCTCGATGGCAACAATACAATATGTGCCTTGCTGCCCCTACTGTCACTTCGAAAGGACACCGCAAGATTGAACCCAAAGCTAAGCACTTCTCCCATTGCAAGAAAAACCAATCTAGTTGGCCAAACCAAACCGATAGTTCGAAGACAATTACAAAGATATCAAATCATGCATATAATAATTCAGAGAATATTCAAATAATATTCATAGATAAGCTAATCATAAATACACAATTCATCGGATCTCGGCAAACACACCACAAAAAAGTATTACACCGAATAGATCTCCAAGAACATCGAGGATAACATGGTATTGAGAATCAAAGAGAGAGAAGAAGCCATCTAGCTACTAGCTATGGACCTGTATGTCTGTGGTAAACTACTCACGCTTCATCGGAAGGGCAATAGAGTTGATGTAGAAGCCCTCTGTGATCGAATCCCCCTCCGGCAGGATGCCGGAAAGGTCCCTAGATGGGATCTCACGGGTACAAAAGGTTGCGGCGGTGCAAAAGTGTTTTCATGCATGCATCTGGTGGTTTGGGGATATTTGGGAATATATAGGCAAAAGAATTAGGTCAGGAGGGTCACAGGGGGGCCACAAGGGTGGGGCGCGCCCTACCCCCTAGGTGCGCCCTCCGTCCTTGTGGCCGCCTCGTGGCTTCTCTGACTTCATCTCCAAGTCTCCTGGGTGTCTTCTGGTCCAAGAAAAATCACCGCGAAGGTTTTATTACGTTTGGTATTCCTTCTCCGCGAAGCTCAAAAACAAGGAAAAAACATAAACTGGCACTGGGCTCTAGGTTAATAGGTTAGTCCCAAAAATAATATAAAATAGCATATTAATGCATATAAAACATCCAAAATAGATAATATAATAGAATGGAACAATAAAAAATTATAGATACGTTGGAGACGTATCAAGCATCCCAAGCTTAATTCCTGCTCGTCCTCGAGTAGGTAAATGATAAAAACAAATTTTTTGATGTGGAATGCTACCCAACATATTTATCCGTGTAATTTCCTTTATTGTGGCATGAATGTTCAGATCCATAAGATTCAAAACAAAAGTTCAATATTGGCATAAAAACAATAATACTTCAAGCATACTAACAAGGCAATTATGTCTTCTCAAAATAATATGGCCAAAGAAAGCTTATCCCTACAAAATCATATAGTCTGGCTATGCTCCATCTTCATCACACAAAATATTTAAATCATGCACAACCCTGATGACAAGCCAAGAAATTGTTTCATACTTTTGATGTTCTCAAACTTTTTCAACTTTTACGCAATACATGAGCATGAGCCATGGACATAGCACTATAGGTGTAATAGAATATGGTGGTTGTGGGAAGACAAAAAGAGGGATATAGTCTCACATCAACTAGGCATATTAGCGGGCTATGGAGATGCCCATCAATAGATATCAATGTGAGTGAGTAGGGATTGCCATGCAACAAATGCACTAAAGCTATAAGTTTATGAAAGCTCAAAAGAAAACTAAGTGGGTGTGCATCCAACTCGCTTGCTCACGAAGACCTAGGGCAATTTGAGGAAGCCCATCATTGGAATATACAAGCCAAGTTCTATAATGAAAAATTCCCACTAGTATATGAAAGTGACAACATAGGAGACTCTCTATCATGAAGATCATGGTGCTACTTTGAAGCACAAGTGTGGTAAAAGGATAGTAACATTGTCCCTTCTCTCTTTTCTCTCATTTTTTTATTTTTTATTGGGCCTTCTCTCATTTTTTTGGCTTCTTTTATTCGTCCGGAGTCTCATACCGACTTGTGGGGGAATCATAGTCTGCATCATCCTTTCCTCACATGGGACAATGCTCTAACAATGAAGATCATCACACTTTTATTTACTTACAACTCAAGAATTACAACTCGATACTTAGAACAAAATATGACTCTATATGAATGCCTCTGGCGGCGTATCGGGATGTGCAGTGAATCAAGAGTGACATGTATGAAAGAATTATGAATGGTGGGTTTGCC
This sequence comes from Triticum aestivum, assembly GCF_018294505.1. Lineage (NCBI taxonomy): Eukaryota > Viridiplantae > Streptophyta > Magnoliopsida > Poales > Poaceae > Triticum > Triticum aestivum. The sequence continues at coordinate 66,906,270 of NC_057799.1, read as the reverse complement.
ACAAATATGATGTCAAGTACATGATCATGCAAAGCAATATGACAATGATGGAACATGTCATAATAAACGGAACGGTGGAAAGTTGCATGGCAATATATCTCGGAATGGCTATGGAAATGCCATAATAGGTAGGTATGGTGGCTGTTTTGAGGAAGGCATATGGTGGGTGGATGGTACCGGCGAAAGTTGCGCGGCACTAGAGAGGCTAGCAATGGTGGAAGGGTGAGAGTTCGTATAATCCATGGACTCAACATTAGTAATAAAGAACTCACATACTTATTGCAAAAATCTATTAGTTATTGAAATGAAGTACTACGCGCATGCTCCTAGGTGGATAGATTGGTAGGAAAAGACCATCGCTCATAAGGAAGACAATCAATAAACAAGTATGCTCCGACTTCATCACTCTATATCTCAAAACAATCATAAGGAATCAAACTTCTCATAGTATTCAATGCACTTTATATGAAAGTTTTTATTATATCCCTCTTGGATGCCTATCATATTAGGACTAAATTCATAACCAAAGCAAATTACGATGATGTTTAAAGACTCTCAAAATAATATAAGTGAAGCATGAGAGTTCATCAATTTCTACAAAATAAAGCCAGCGTCGTGCTCTAAAAAGATATAAGTGAAGCACTAGAGCAAAATTGCCTAGCTCAAAAGATATATGTGAAGCACATAGAGTATTCTAATAAATCCCGATTCATGTTGTCCCTCTCAAAAGGTTTGGACAAAAAGGATGATTGTGTCAAACTAAAAAGGAAAGACTCAAATCACACAAGACGCTCCAAGCAAAACACATATCATGTGGTGAATAAAAATATAGCCTCAAGTAAAGTTACTGATAGACGAAGACGAAAGAGGGGATGCCTTCCGGGGCATCCACATGCTTAGGATCTTGGTTGTCCTTGAATATTACCTTGGGGTTCCTTGGGCATCCCCAAGCTTAGGCTCTTGTCACTCCTTATTCCATAGTCCATCAAATCCTTACCCAAAACTTGAAAAATTCACAACACAAAACTCAACAGAAAATCTCATAAGCTCCGTTAGTATAAGAAAATAAATCACCACTTTTGGTACTATTGTGAAATCATTCTTTATTTATATTGGTGTAATATCTACTGTATTCCAATTTTTCCATGGTTCATACCCCCAATACTACCCATAGATTCATCAAAGTTAGCAAACAACACAAAGAAAACAGAATCGGTCAAAAACAGAATAGTCTATAGTAATCTGTAATTCTCGAATACTTATGTAACTCCAAAAATTATGAAAAATTAGGACAACCTGGGAAATCTGTGTACCAATCTTGTGCAAAAAGAATCAGATCAAAAGCATGCTTCTATGAATTATAAAAATTATTTTCCTGGGCTCAAAAGTTTCTGTTTTTCAGCAAGATCAAAAGAACTATCACCGTAAGCCATCCTAAAGGACTTACTTGGAACAAACATTAATTAAAACACAAAACCACATCTAACCAGAGGCTAGATGAATTATTTATTGCAAAACAAAACCTAAAAAGAAAAAAGAAAAATAAAATTGGGTCGCCTCCGAACAAGCGCTATTGCTTAACGCCCCTAGCTAGGCATAAAAACACAAATAGATCTAGGTATTGTCATCTTTGGTATGCAATCCATAAGTAGCTCTCATAATAGATTCATATGACAATTTAATTTTGTTTCTTGGAAAGTGTTCCATGTCCTTCGTTAACGGAAATTGAAATCTAATGTTTCCTTCTTTCATATCAATAATTGCACCAATCGTTCTAAGGAAAGGTCTACCAAGAATAATAGGACACGTAGGATTGCAATCTATATCAAGAACAATGAAATCGACGGGCACATAAGTCCTATTTGAAAAAATAAGAACATCATTAATCCTTCCCATAGGTTTCTTAATAGTGGAATCCGCAAGATGCAAATTTAAGGAACACTCATCAAATTCACGGAAACCTAGCACATCACATAAAGTTTTTGGAATCATGAAAACACTAGCACCAAAATCACACAAAGCATGGCACTCATAATCTTTAATCTTAATCTTAATAGTAGGTTCAAATTTTCTAGGGACAGAAACTTCCAATTCAAGCTTTTCTTCAAAAGATTGCATCATAGCATCAACGATATGTTTAGTTAAAGCTTTGTTTCGATTATAAGCATGAGGAGAATTCAACATGGATTGCAACAAGGAAATACAATCTATTAAAGAACAATTATCATAATTAAATTCCTTGAAATCCAAAAGAGTGGGTTTATTGCTACTTAAAGTTTTGACCTCTCCAATCCCACTTTTATCAATTTTTGCATCAAGATCTAAAAACTCCGAATCATTGGGACGCCTTTTAACTAAAGTTGACTAATCTCCAGTCCCGTATTTATCAAGATTTATATTGGAAAACAAAGATTTAATAGGAGTCACATCAATCACTTTAAGATCTTCATCATTATTTTCATGGAAACTAGAAGAACACATTTTTACAAACCAATCTCGTTTAGCACCCATCTTTGCGGTTCTTTCTTTGCACTCATCAATGGAAATTCTCATAGCTTTAAGAGACTCACTAATATCATGCTTGGGTGGAATAGATCTAAGTTTCAAAGAGTCAACATCAAGAGAAATTCTATCCATGTTCCTAGCCAAATCATCAATCTTAAGCAATTTTTCTTCAATCAAAGCATTGAAATTCTTTTGCGAACTCATAAATTCTTTAGCACTAATCTCAAAATCAGAGGGCATCTGTCGGGGGAAATCGACACCTATGGGATCACTGGGATCCCTTCTACGGTTGGCGGGCGCGGGGTTGTGCAAAGAGCAGGTCTGACAGGAAGCACACATATCGTTTACCCAGGTTCGGGCCGCAGAGATGCGTAATACCCTAGTCTTGCTTTGGTGGATGTATTTGATTGTTCTTGTGTTCTTGAGCTAGCTACAGGGTGTAATCTGCCCAAAAGATCCGAATCCCTCTCCTGGTCGCCTCGGGCCTCCTCTTATACACAAAAAGGGGTTGTCACAGCGGCACACAGGAGGTGCAAAGGTGTACAGTGGATGAGTCTATCCTCTGGCACCGTCGGACAAACGCATTTAATGCGCTGCCGATGTGCCCCTCTTGCTTTATCGGGGATGGCAATGAAGCACGTCCCAGCTGTCGCCGCCTCGCTTGGCTTCGACACGTGTCCGGGCTGACGGGGCATCGTGGCGCCATGTTGGCTGGCTGCTGGGCTGGCGCGGTGGTGGAGCCTTCATGAAGATTTGCATGCCACCACGCAGGTGCTTGCTGGGTCGGTGTAGAGGCCGCTCGTCGCCACGCAGGTGCCTGCCCAGCTGGTTGAGCTAGCAGCTTCATGGGGACGGCAGTGGTATCTTGGCAGGCGTGGGCCTGGCTGTGCTCCCGCTTGTGCCCTCGGCAAGGGCCTTGGCGGGGGCCCAACAAGGGTCTTGCCGTGGCGTCACGGTCTTCCTCGGCAAGGCGCTCGCCGGGGGTCTCGTGGATTTCCTCGGCTAGGAACCCGTCGTGGGTCATCGTCTTCTGGTCCTCATCTGATCTTGTGTGTTTATGATCTTGACGAAGATCTGCATGCCATCTCAGAGGTTCCTCCCGTGCCCTGGTCCCAATGTGGTTGTTGGAAAACCTTTGGGCTCAAGGGTGGCGTGCCCCGCTGGCGTTGGGCAAGTTGCCCCGGCAAGGCTCTTGCTGGGCTGCGGAGGCCGCCCCGGCAAGGGTCTTGCCGGGGAGTCCGCCTCGCCCTTTTGCTCTTTGTGGTCTCTGGGTCTTAGCGTTGCTTTGGCTGTCTTGTGCTCCGACTTCCCTCCTCTGCCTTGCTTGGTGTGGTCATGGGCGCGGCTCTGACTGCCCGTGCACAAGTAAAGGGGTCAAAAGGAGAGCCCCTACTTTTGTACACCGACAGGAGCCCTCGGGCCTGGGCCACACATAAGCACGACGCGTTGTTGGGCTAGGCCCAGAACGCTGCGCGGGCAGGTGGGCGGATCTTTTTACCGTAGTAACTTTTCTGTCCGCTGCGCTTCCCCACGACCCGCGTTGAAGGCGTGACGTGGAGGGTCGTGCGTGACATGGGGGTCATGTGTGGGGCAGTTTTCGCACGCATGCGTCACATCGTGGTAAAGAGGCGGCTCACGCCTTCCCCATAAAAAGAGGGAGATGCAGAGGCGTGGCTCATTTACTGAGTGGACTCGGGTCGTGGTCTTCAAGGCGTCCGCGCCCCGCGATCACGGGGTGGGGAACGATCGCCTCGCCCGTCCCCTCGATTCTGCTTGCTCGCCACGTGTCCCCCATGCAGGCGGCAGGCGGTGGAGGCGGGAAACCGGGTCGTCGCTGATTGGGGCCGCGGGTCGGTCTCGATTCCTGTGCCCCCGATGGCCGGATTGGTCAAGTGGGGCGGCCGAGCCCCGACCCCGCCCCTTTATAAGAAGGGGAAAGGGGATGGTACCCCACATCTTTTCCTTCATTCACTTTGGCTTCTTTCCTCCATCTGCCATGGCGAGAGGAGGCGCCGGCCCTTTGACGGTTGCTGCGAGGGTTGCTGCTTGACAACGCGTCCCTCCTCCCCAACAGCTCACGGTGGCGGAGCCGGCCACGAGAGCAAGGGGGAGGGGGCGAGGCCGAGGTCGCCGTGGCGCTCGGGGAAGAGGGGGACGAGGCGGTGCACCGGCCTTGCCTCCACTGGCGATGCCTCTCCATGGCGTGGACCAGCCTCGCGAGTTCTTCATCAGGCTGCGCCGGCCACCGCGCCGTCGTCTTTGTCTCCCCACCCTGTTTGCTCAGGAGATGGAGCTCGATCCGCCCCAGACCCTCAGGCTGCACATGAGGGGCTGCGGGAACGGCGGCACGCGGGTTGACGTCGACTTCCCCGCTCCCCACGTCATGTACCTCCGTCGCAGATGGAATAAGTTTGCTCATGTCCACAGCCTGACGGCCGGGCTCGTTCTCTACTTCAAGTTAAGGACAACGGCCTGCTCTCCGTCAAGGTCTTTGGAGATCTTGGAACTTGCCTAAAGTGCTGCGTGGAGAGCTCCTCCGACGATGATGATTCCTCCTCAAGCGGGAGTGACGAGGAGGACAGCGACAGCGACGACGAGGGCGTCGAGCGGCGGGATGCCGACCTCGACTCCGACTGACCGCGTCGCCCCTCCCTCGGCAACGCGCCTTGCCGAGGGCCTTCCTCGTCAAGCTCTCCATTGGCGCATTCCCCGTCGACTCCTTGGGCGGCTGGCGTAGGAGGGTCGGGAAAGGCGAAGAAGGCGGGTGGCGGCCGTCAAGTCGGAGTACGCGGGCACCGACGCCTTCGTCGCGTATTGCCGGCCCGCTGCCTCATCTTCCAACTTCCCTCCCAACACTGGGATGTTCTCTTGGTGCCTTCTGCTCCTCGCACCTCGCCTAGGCGCTCTTTTTGCCATCCCGCTATCTTGTTCCACCTTCTGAGGAGAGGGACGAGAAAGGGATTACGGGCATCTTATCTCTTTTTAGTTTGTAAGCCTGCGGGCACTTGTTAATTTTAAGACTTGTAATCCCCTTGCTCATGTTTTTTATCCCGTATGAACTGTACGTGTATGGGATGTTTTTAATGAAAAAGGGTGCTTGCCGCGTTCTTTGTGCGTGAGCGAGGCCCATGCCAAGGAATGAATCCTTGTTATTTTTAAGATAAACATTGTCACCCAGGAACAGGCCTTGTCGTCCCCTTACTTCAGTCGACCATTCTCACGCTCTCAGGGGAGGCAAGGGCGAAGTAGAGTAAGGCCCCTCGGTTATTTCCTTGCCACCGCGACTACGACCCCGGCTCCAACCCAGGGACTTGGGTACAGGAAAAAGGGGGAGCGCGGTGGTCTAGGAGCAAAACGAGGTTGTCCCAACTTCATATGGAAATGCACAATAGAGGATAAAAGACTTATCTGAATCTGCAGCCCCCGGCAGCCTTGGCTTGCCGTGGTTGGATTCTTGCATCCGCAGCCCCCGGCAACCTTGGCTTGCCGAGGCCGGAGCGCCGGCCCGTTCTCTTTCTTCCTGCTACATCTTGAGCTTGTGTTGGTTTTCCCCGAAGAGGAAGGGATGATGCAGTAGAGTAGCATAAGTATTTCCCTCAGTTTTTGAGAACCAAGGTATCAATCCAGTAGGAGGCCACGCATAAGTCCCTCGTACCTACACAAAGCAAATAACTCATCACAACCAACGCGAATAGGGGTTGTCGATCCCTTCACGGTCACTTACGAGAGTGAGATCTGATAGAGATAATAAATAATATTTTTCGTTTTTTTGGGTGTAAAGATGCAAAGTAAAATAAAAGGAAAAGTACAGAGCAAAGAAAATAATAAAGCGTAGGAAGATTAATATGATGAGAATAGACCCGGGGGCCATAGGTTTCACTAGTGGCTTCTCTCAAGAGCATAAGTATTCTACGGTGGGTGAACAAATTACTGTTGAGCAATTGACAGAATTGAGCATAGTTATGAGGATATCTAGGTATGATCATAAATATAGGCATCACATCCGAGACAAGTAGACCGACTCCTTCTTGCATCTACTACTATTACTCCACTCATCGACCGCTATCCAGCATGCATCTAGAGTATTAAGTTAATGAAAACAGAGTAACGCCTTAAGCAAGATGACATGATGTAGAGGAATAAATTCATTCAATATGATAAATACCCCATCTTGTTATCCTCGATGGCAACAATACAATACGTGCCTTGCAACCCTTTCTGTCACTGGGTAAGGACACCGCAAGATTGATCCCAAAGCTAAACACTTCTCCCATTGCAAGAACTACCAATCTAGTTGGCCAAACCAAACGGATAATTCGAAGAGACTTGTAAAGATAACTCAATCATACATAAAAGAATTCAGAGAAGATTCAAATATTGTTCATAGATAAACTTGATCATAAACCCACAATTCATCGGTCTCAAGAAACACACCGCAAAAAGAAGATTACATCGAATAGATCTCCACGAGAGAGGGGGAGAACATTGTATTGAGATCCAAAAAGAGAGAAGAAGCCATGTAGCTACTAGCTATGGACCCGAAGGTCTGAAGTAAACTACTCACACTTCATCGGAGGGGCTATGGTGATGATGTAGAAGCCCTCCGTGGTGGAACCCCCTTCCGGCGAAGCTCCGGAACAGGCCCCAAGATGTGATCTCATGGATACAGAAAGTTGCGGCGGTGGAACTAGGTTTTTGGCTCCGTATCTGATCTGACGGGGGTACGTAGGTATATATAGGAGCAAGGAGTACATCGGTGGAGCAACAGGGGGCCCACGAGGCAGGGGGGCGCGCCTGGGGGGGAGGGCACGCCCCCCAACCTCATGACCGCCTCTGTTGTTCCTTGGATTAGGGTCCAAGTCTCCTGGATCACGTTCGGTGAGAAAATCACGTTCCCGAAGGTTTTATTCCGTTTGGACTCCGTTTGATATTCTATTTCTTCGAAACACTGAAATAGGCAAAAAAACAGCAATTCTGGGCTGGGCCTCCGATTAATAGGTTAGTCCCAAAAATAATATAAAAGTGGAAAATAAAGCCCAATATAGTCCAAAACAGTAGATAATATAGCGTGGAGCAATCAAAAATTATAGATACGTTGGAGACATATCAAGCATCCCCAAGCTTAATTCCTGCTCGTCCTCGAGTAGGTAAATGATAAAAAGAGAATTTTTGATGCGGAGTGCTACTTGGCATAATTTCAATGTAACTCTTCTTAATTGTGGTATGAATATTCAGATCCGAAAGATTCAAGACAAAAGTTCATATTGACATAAAAAATAATAATACTTCAAGCACACTAACTAAGCAATTATGTCTTCTCAAAATAACATGGCAAAGAAAGTTCATCCCTACGAAATCATATAGTTAGGCTATGCTTCATTTTCGTCACACAAAGATGTTCCCAACTTCTATACCCCCGATGACAAGCCAAGCAATTGTTTCATACTTAAATAATCTCAAACTTTTTCAACTTTCACGCAATACATGAGCGTTAGCCATGGATATAGCACTATGGGTGGAATAGAGTATGATGATGGGGATTGTGTGGAGAAGACAAAAAAGGAGAAGATATCACATCAACGAGGCTAATCAATGGGCTATGGAGATGCCCATCGATTGATGTTAATGCGAGGAGTAGGGATTGCCATGCAACGGATGCACTAGAGCTATAAATGAATGAAAGCTCAACAAAAGAAAACTAGTGGGTGTGCATCCAACTTGCTTGTTCACGAGGACCTAGGGCACTTGAGGAGGCCCATCGTAGGAATATACAAGCCAAGTTCTATAATGAAAAATTCCCACTAGTATGAAAAAGACAACCTATGAGACTCGCTATATGGAAAACATGGTGCTACTTTGAAGCACAATATATGAGACTCACTTCATGAAAAACAAGGTGCTACTTTGAAGCACAAGTGTGGTAAAAGGATAGTAACATTGTCCCTTCTCTCTTTTTCTCTCTTTTTTTGGCCTTCTCTTTTTTTATGGCCTTTGTATCTCTTTTTTTATAATTCCTCACTTGGGACAATGCTCTAATAATGATGATCATCACACTTTTATTGATTACAACTCGAAACTAGAACAAGATATGACTCTATATGAATGCCTCCGGCGGTATACCGGGATGGTGCAATGAATCAAGAGTGACATGTATGAAAATTATGCACGGTGGCTTTGCCACAAATACGATGTCAACTACATGATCATGCAATGGCAATATGACAAAAGTAAAGTATGTCATGATGATGATGAACGGAACGGTGGAAAGTTGCATGGCAATATATCTCGGAATGGCTATGGAAATGCCATAATAGGTAGGTATGGTGGCTGTTTTGAGGAAGATATAAGGAGGTTTATGTGTGATAGAGCGTATCGTATCATAGGGTTTGGATGCACCGACGAAGTTTGCACCAACTCTCAAGGTGAGAAAGGGCAATGCACGGTACCGAAGAGGCTAGCAATGATGGAAGGGTGAGAGTGCGTATAATCCATAGACTCAACATTAGTCAAAAGAACTCATATACTTATTGCAAAAATTTAGAAGTCATCAAAAATAAAGTACTACGCGCATGCTCCTAGGGGGATAGATTGGTAGGAAAAGACCATCGCTCGTCCCCGACCGCCACTCATAAGGATGCACAAGCCAGGTACACTTGATGTTTCAAATTTGTTACACAACTTTAACCATACGTGCATGCTACTGGACTTGCTAACTTTAACACAAGCATTCTTTAAATTCATAATCACCCAACTAGCATACTTTAATATTACTACCTCCATATCTCAAAACAATTATCAAGCATCAAACGTTTCTTAGTATTCAACGCACTCAAAAGAAAGTTTTACAAATCTTGAATACCAAGCTTATTATTATTTTTAACAAATTACCATGCTATTTAAGACTATCAAAATAATCTAAGTGAAGCATGAGATATCAAAGGTTTCTTTAAAACAAATCCAACACCGTGCTCTAAAAGATATAAGTGAAGCACTAGAGCAAAAAAATATAAAGCTCAAAAGATATAAGTAAAGCACATAGAGTATTCTAACAAATTCCAACTCATGTATGGATCTCTCAAAAGGTGTGTACAGCAAGGATGATTGTGGTAAACTAAAAAGTGAAGACACAAATAATACAAGACGCTCCAAGCAAAACACATATCATGTGGTGAATAAAAATATAGCTCCAAGTAAAGTTACCGATGGAAGTGGACGAAAGAGGGGATGCCTTCCGGGGCATCCCCAAGCTTTGAGTTTTTGGTGTCCTTGGATTATCTTGGGGGTGCCATGGGCATCCCCAAGCTTAGGCTCTTGCCACTCCTTGTTCCATAATCCATCAAAAGAATTTCACCCAAAACTTGAAAACTTCACAACACAAAACTCAACAGAAATCTCGTGAGCTCCGTTAGCGAAAGAAAACAAAAGATCACTTCAAGATACTGTAATGAACTCATTCTTTATTTATATTGGTGTTAAACCTACTGTATTCCAACTTCTCTATGGATCATAAACTATTTTACTAGCCATAGATTCATCAAAATAAGCAAACAACACACGGAAAACAGAATCTGCCAAAAACAGAACAGTCTGTAGTAATCTGTAACTAACGCAAACTTCTGGAACTCCAAAAAATCATCCAAAATAGGAAGGCCTAGGCAATTTGTTTATTGATCATCAAAAATTGGAATCACTATTTTATCACGTTCTGGTGATTTTTTTTAAAAAATTCGTGAACAGAAAGTTTCTGGAAATTACAGCAAGATCAAATAACTATCATCCAAGAAGATCCTATAGGTTTAACTTGGCACAAACACTAATTAAAAGATAAAAACACATCTAAACAGAAGGTAGATGATAAATTTATTACTAAACATAAACAAAAACAAAAAACACAATGAAAATTGGGTTGCCTCCCAACAAGCGCTATCGTTTAACGCCCCTAGCTAGGCATAAAAGCAAGAATAGATCTAGGTATTGCCATCTTTGATTTTCAGTTTTTTAGCGGAGTCATGCTCGAATCCAGGGGGTTCTTTATGTTTCTCCTCGTACTCGGAAATTTTTAGATCTAAAGAATCCACCGCTTATTCCAAAGAGTAATCAACATATTCATACGGTGAAGATTTCCGCTAACATTTTTAAGAGGTTCAAGAGATTTTTGCAAGATTTTTGTTACTTCGCAAATCTTTTCAAACACTTGTGTTTCTTCTTGGTTTGATCCCCCTTTTTGAGGTGGTGTTCCCACTACTCCCTCTATAATCTCATGCGCAATACTAGGATCAATTTCAATAAAATTCCCTTTGGTAATGCAATCCAAGAGTTGTCTATGGGACATATTTAGCCCAACATAAAAGTTGCGAAGTAAAATTCTGAAATTCACATCTAAAGTGCAATTACGATAAAATCCCATCATCCTATACCAAGCATCTTTTAAGTTTAGTCCTTGCCTTTGCTTGAAGTGAAGAATTTCAAACTCGGGAGACATAGGAGAGGATAAGGGACTAGCCATAACGACAAGCAAGCGAGAAAAAGGCAACGGAAAAGAGAGGAGGAGATTGGGAAAGAGAGGCGAATAAAACGGCAAGGGTGAAGTGGGGGAGAGGAAAACGAGAGGCAAATGGCAAATAATGTAATGCGAGAGATAAGGGATTGTGATGGGTACTTCGTATGTTGACATTTGCACAGACTCCCCGGCAACGGCGCCAGAAATCCTTCTTGCTACGTTTTGAGCTTGCGTTGGTTTTCCCCGAAGAGGAAGGGATGATGCAGCAGAGTAGCGTAAGTATTTCCCTCAGTTTCTGAGAACCAAGGTATCAATCCAGTAGGAGGCCACGCGTAAGTCCCTCGTACCTACACAAAGCAAATAACTCCTCGCAACCAACGCGAATAGGGGTTGTCAATCCCTTCACGGTCACTTACGAGAGTGAGATCTGATAGAGATAATAAATAATATTTTTGTTTTTTTGGGTGTAAAGATGCAAAGTAAAATAAAAGGAAAAGTAAAGAGCAAAGCAAATAATAAAGCGTAGGAAGATTAATATGATGAGAATAGACCCGGGGGCCATAGGTTTCACTAGTGGCTTCTCTCAAGAGCATAAGTATTCTACGATGGGTGAACAAATTACTGTTGAGCAATTGACAGAATTGAGCATAGTTATGAGGATATCTAGGTACGATCATGTATATAGGCATCACGTCCGAGACAAGTAGACCGACTCCTGCGTGCATCTACTACTATTAGTCCACTCATCGACCGCTATCCAGCATGCATCTAGAGTATTAAGTAAATGAAAACAGAGTAACGACTTAAGCAAGATGACATGATGTAGAGGAATAAATTCATGCAATATGATAAATACCCCATCTTGTTATCCTCGATGGCAACAATACAATACGTGCCTTGCAACCCTTTCTATCACTGGGTAAGGACACCGCAAGATTGAACCCAAAGCTAAACACTTCTCCCATTGCAAGAACTACCAATCTAGTTGGCCAAACCAAACGGATAATTCAAAGAGACTTGTAAAGATAACTCAAACATACATAAAAGAATTCAGAGAAGATTCAAATATTGTTCATAGATAAACTTGATCATAAACCCACAATTCATCGGTCTCAACAAACACACCGCAAAAAGAAGATTACATTGAATAGATCTCCATGAGAGAGGGGGAGATCATTGTATTGAGATCCAAAAAGAGAGAAGAAGCCATCTAGCTACTAGCTATGGACCCGAAGGTCTGAAGTAAACTACTCACACTTCATCGGAGGGGCTATGGTGATGATGTAGAAGCCCTCCATGGTGGAACCCCCTTCCGGCGGAGCTCCGGAACAGGCCCCAAGATGGGATCTCATGGATACAGAAAGTTGCGGCGGTGGAATTAGGTTTTTGGCTCCGTATCTGATCTGACGGGGGTACGTAGGTATATATAGGAGCAAGGAGTACGTCGGTGGAGCAACAGGGGGCCCACGAGGCAGGGGGGTGGGCCTGGGGGGGAGGGCGCGCCCCCCACCCTCATGACCACCTCTGTTGTTCCTTGGAGTAGGGTCCAAGTCTCCTGGATCACGTTCGGTGAGAAAATCACATTCCTGAAGGTTTTATTCCGTTTGGACTCCGTTTGATATTCCATTTCTTCGAAACACTGAAATAGGCAAAAAACAGCAATTCTGGGCTGGGCCTCCGGTTAATAGGTTAGTCCCAAAAATAATATAAAAGTGGAAAATAAAGCCCAATATAGTCCAAAACAGTAGATAATATAGCATGGAGCAATCAAAAATTATAGATACGTTGGAGACATATCACTTTCAAACAGCTCAGCAGAAACATCCACGTACCCTACGAACCAAAGAGGATGGAAAGGAACAGAGAAACGCACACTCGACCTCTATGCTAGGGGTTAGTCGCCGCTAAGCACTATGAACCCTAACCGAGGGAGAGACTTAACCTAGCATGCATGCTAAAACTTAGGGCGCCAGCGCTTCATTTATTTATGCTCAGGGTCTGCGCCTGGCTTTGTACAGAGGGTTAGATGCCTCGTCGGCAAGTCTTGTACAAAAGGTGGTTTGCCATGGGGCCCGGCAACCGCTGTCGGATTTCGGGTTCCGGCAAACCCTTAATGTTCGAACACTCGGGTGCGCGCGATGATCTTCTCCCTACCGATCCACGCCCAATCGCCTCGCAAGAATCCAAGCTAGACGATGAACAACACGAGAGACACGAGATTTATACAGGTTCAGGCCACCATTGTGGTGTAATACCCTACTCCAGTGTGTGGTGTGGTGGATTGCCTCAGGGGCTGATGAAGAACAGTACAGAGGAAGAACAGCCTCGCGAGAGGTGTTCTTGAGCTGGTGCGGTGTTCTACTTGAGAAGGATTCGATCCCCCGGCTCTAGATGAGATGCCTGAGGCTTCCCCCCTCCTACTATGGTGGCTAGCTCTATTTATAGAGGCCCTGGTCCTCTTCCCCAATATTGAGCGGGAAGGGAGCCACCAACGGCCATTTTGAAGGGGGACAGCTAGTACAAGCTATCCTGACTAAAGGTGGTCTTCGGCTGCCAAAAGCACTGGTGATGACGCCGTCTTGAGCTCCATGGTGACCTACGTCCTACCGCTCTACTGGTCTTGGTCTCGTTGCATGGATAAGGAAACCTTTGCCTGATGCCTCGGTACTCCGCGCCTGTGCTTGCCCCCTTTGCACCAAAGAGGAAGCAAGGACGCTACGCAGGCTGGCGCCCGCCTGGCGCCCGCCTGGTCTTGATCATCATGGCTTGCATCATGAGCACCTCGCGAGGTACCCTTGCCTTGATCTCTCCGCCTCCTCGCGAGCCTGCCTGGTGAGGCCGCGCCTGAGGAAGCCTTGCGTCGTCCGCCCCGCGAGGCTTGGCCCCTCGCGAGGGTCTTGAGCTTAAGTTGATGAAGATGGGTCATACTGGGCCACCCCTTGAGCCACGCCGCAGGCCGCAGGCAGGAAATTCTGGGGACCCCCGTTCTCAGAATGCTGAGAGTAGCCCCCGGGCCCAAGGCGCGCTCGGGCTTGGCTTAGCAACGAAGCGAAAGGGCAAGTGAGGAGCGCCGCGTGGCGGTTGATTGGACGTGGGCGTCTCCGCTTCCCCATGCTGCCTCGGCAACTGCCCGACTTGACAAGTCCTGCATGCAAAAACGAGTCATGATTACCTGCGATCGTGGAGGCTGACGGTTGGCCTCCTCCGGACTATAAGTACGGATGGGAGAGAGCCCCAACAGTCCATCTCTTCTTGCTCCGCTCCTTCTTCTTCCTCCTTCCCCCAGCTACTCGTCGTGTTCCATGGCGCCCGCAAAGAGGTTCTCAGCCGCGGAAAAAAGGAAGGCTCGTCAGGAAGGGCCTGGCTCCCCTCCACCCAAGCGCGGCCGAGGCCGTCCCCACAAGCACCCTGCGACTCCTGCAGCGTCTCCTTATGGCCGTGATCCTCCACGTGGTGTAGGCCGCTCGATCGACGGGGGAAGGCGCGCCGTGGCCGCGCGGCCTCCCTGTCCACGCTTTCACTCGGCAGAGGTGCTGCCGGAGTTCGTCGTGTGGTTGGGGGAGCCAGCTGGCAAATGGCTCCAGCTTCCCCGCTTCTTTGCCAGTGAACTGCCGGCCGGTGCCCCCGGCGGGCTCTGGCTCGAGGCGGACGGCTGTTGCAGCAGGGCCTCCTGGGTCGCGTTGAAGATTTTCGCCGCCGGGAGCGTGGCCCTGGCCCGTGGCTGGCAGACATTTGCCCGCCCGCGCGGCCTGGGCCAGCGGTGTACCCTCCACTTCAGGTTTGATGGCGACGCAACCCTCTATGTGAGGCGTTTGGGGAAGACGGTCGCCGCATCGGGTGCTGCCCTGAAGACAATGACGGCGACGAGGTGCTGGCCCTTGGCGACGGCCGTGACGAGGGCGAGGGCAAGCTTGCCCCTGGCGGCGTCCACAGCTCGCCGAGCTTCAGCGGCTCTTCCTCCGGTGACAGCTCCTCCAGCGGTGGCCATGATCAGCCGCCACGTCGTCATGCCCGCGTTGAGGGTGGTAGCGGGTCGTCCCGCCGCGCGCGGAGGAGTCTAGTTGAGCTCAGGAGGGCGGTACGGGCCCCTCCTCGCGAGCCGTCGAGCAGCGCGCCACACTTATTTTGTTTTTCTCCTTTTCCTGCATTGAGAGAGAGAAGTATGGGGCCCCGTGGGGGCGTGCAAGACTATTATCCTTAATGATCATGTTATTTCTACCGTTCCCGTGCTTTGTTATGGTGTTGTGATTGCGTGTTCGCGTGTAGGAACAACTTAGCTCGGGAGGTTCGTTGTAGTTTTGGCCCCGCGAGGTACTTGTCCGGGGCCTCGCCGGGCGTCCTAGGGCCTACAAAAGTTAGTTGGGTGGATAGCTTTGCGAACCTTTGCTGCGAGGGCAATCAGCTCAGGCCCCTTGTTTGTGTCGTGATGCCCGTGGGGCATGGACCGGGAGGAGTGCACCCGCTGGGAGCTTGAGTGAGGGAGCCTCACAACATCAGGCAAGAAAGTGCTCGCGAGGGCGCCCACGTAGCCCCCTCGCAAGGTTTGTGAGAGAGAGAAGGAATCAGGAAAAAAACCAAAACAAAGAACCACGGGCAAGGGATGGCAACAACGCTAAATGCAACTCTAATAAAGTTTTGAACAAGCCAACTATGGAAAGCAAATGAAAAGCCGCGTCCGGCACCTAGTCTAGTCTTCGATGTCTTCTCACCAGCGCGGAGCTAAGTGCTGCCACTGGGCGTGGGCGGGAGCCCCCAAGGCCCAAGGGCGGCACTCCGGAGACTCCGGGGCGTGTACAGCCCCAACTCATTATTACGTGAGAGTGTCACGGGCGGCGAGCTTCACAGGCGTTGGCCTTCTTCACAGGCACCGGGCCTTTTCATGGGGCGGCGAGCTTCACAGGCATTGGCCTTCTTCACAGGCACCGGGCCTTTTCACGGGTAGAACCTCCGGAGGTGTTGGATGTTCCACGCGTTTGGGATGGGCACCCCCTCCTGAGTCTCCAAGCGTGCGGCGCCAGGTCTGGAAACATGAACAACCTTGAACGGGCCCTCCCACATGGGTGTCACGGGCGGCGAGCTTCACAGGCGTTGGCCTTCTTCACAGGCACCGGGCCTTTTCATGGGGCGGCGAGCTTCACAGGCATTGGCCTTCTTCACAGGCACCGGGCCTTTTCACGGGTAGAACCTCCGGAGGTGTTGGATGTTCCACGCGTTTGGGATGGGCACCCCCTCCTGAGTCTCCAAGCGTGCGGCGCCAGGTCTGGAAACATGAACAACCTTGAACGGGCCCTCCCACATGGGTGAGAGCTTGTGCAGTCCTTCCCTGGAGAGCACCCGCCTGAGCACGAGGTCGCCTACCTCGAGAGTCCTGGGGCGGATGTTGCGGCAGTGGTATCGCCGCAGCGCCTGCTGGTATCTTGCTGCTCGAAGCGCGGCCTCCCGATGGTGTTCCTCCCCCAGCACGAGATCCCTCCCCCGCATGGCGTCCTGCTGCGCTTCATCAAACGCCAGGACCCGCGCGGAGCGATGCCTGACCTCGTGAGGGAGGACCGCCTCTGCTCCGTAGACGAGGAAGAACGGGGTTTCACCTGTCGACTTGGTGGCGGTAGTGTGGATAGACCATAGCACGCACTGGAGCTCGTCGTACCAGCCCCTGCCGCAGGCTTCCAGCTTCTTCTTGAAGGTCCTGGTTTTGAGGCCCTTCAGGACCTCCGCGTTGGCGCACTCAGCCTGGCCATTGCTCCGAGGGTGTGCCACCGAGGCGTAGCATATCTGCGTTCCAAGGTTAGCGCAATATGTTTTGAAGAGATTGCTAGTGAACTGTGAACCGTTGTTGGTGATGATGCGATTAGGCACCCCGAATCAGCTTACGAGGCCCTTGATGAACTTGACTGCGGAGCCAGCCGGAATGGCGCGGACAACTTCCACCTCTGCCCACTTGGTGAACTTGTCGATGGCGACGTAGAGGTAGCGATAGCCCCCTGGCGCCCGAGGAAACGGGCCCAGAATGTCCAGCCCCCAAACTATGAACGGCCACGTGAGTGGAATGGTCTGCAAGCCCTGAGTTGGCTGATGAATCTGCTTTGCGTGGTATTGACAGGCTTCACAAGCCTTCACCAGCTCGATTTCGTCGTCGAGTGCCGTAGGCCAATAAAACCCTCTACGGAATGCCTTGCCGACGAGTGTCCGTGACGACGAGTGGTGCCCACAGTCTCCACCGTGGATGTCTGCCAACAACTCTTTCCCCTGCTCCCTGGAGATGCAACACAGGGAAACACCATTGGGCCGCTTCCGGTAAAGCTCTCTGTCTTGGATGCAGTAAGTCGTGGCCTGCCGGGCTATGTGTTCCGCGTCCTCATCCCTCTCTAGTAGAGTCCCTTGCATCAGGTAATCCTTGAGCTCCGCGGTCCAGCATCCTTCCTGGGGCTCCAGCGCCAGGAGCAAGTGTGCTCCTGAGGCTGGGCCACAGGCCGAAGCTCCTGAGGCTGGTGGTTGGGGGAGTACCTCCCGAAGCTGCGCTGTGTTTGATAGCGTCGGTGCTGCTGAGGGCCTGAAGAGTCGCTCCTCGAAAATGCCAGGCTCTTGAGGCAGCCGCCTTGATGCTCTCCTGGCGGTGGCATCAGTCTCCTGGTTGGTGTCGCGAGGCACGTGCTTCAGTTCCAGCCCCAGGAACTGCTTTTCCATCCTGCGCACTTCTGCAAGATACGCCTCCATGTGCTCGTCCGTGGGCTCGTATACTTTGTTGGAGAAGTTGACGAGGAACTGTGAGTCTCCCTTGACGGTGAGGCGCTTCACTCCCAGTGCTGCAGCAGCTTTTAAGCCCACTATGAGGCCTTCGTATTCTGCTATACTATTGGAGACCTTCTCGCCATGCTGGAAACAGAGCTACACGGCATAATAGAGCTTGTCCTGAGTGGGGGACTCGAGCACTGTGCCGGCTCCCGCGCCGTGTCGTGAGAATGCTCCATCGAAGTACATGACCCAGCCGTCTGGTGCTTCGCTTCCTGGGGAAAGCGACCGATCCTCACCTGCTTCGAGCCCTGGCACCTCTGTCCACTCCGCCACAAAATCTGCAAGGGCGGCTCCTTTGATGACCCTGGTTGTGCTGAATTCCAGCTGGAACGCTTGTAGCTCGATGTTCCATTCAGCGACCCTTCCGGCTGAATTGGGGCTCCTGAGTACCCTTTCCAACGGGTAGGCCGAGACGACTTTGATGGGGAGACCTTGAAAGTAATGCCGCAACTTACGCGAGGCCACCAGCAACGCAAGCAAGAGCTTCTGAGGCATGGGGTATCGGGCCCTTGCATCCCGCAACACCGTGCTGACGAAGTACACGGGGTGCTCGACAAGAGTGGGTGTGCTGGCGGGGCCTGTGCCCTCCAGAGGGTTTTGCGCCTCCTGAGGGGGCTGAGCCCCCAGCGCCTGGTTGCCTGGCGCGGCCTTTTCAGTCCTTGGGGTGCCTTCCTGCTGAGGCTGGACTCCATCTGCCGAGGCCGTGGTCTTCGCGAGGCCTTCTTGGTCTCGTGTCGCCTCGGCTGGGGCCGTGGCTGGGCACAACGCAGCCTTGACTTGGCGCTCTTCCCGAACCGCCACGAGAGCTGCGCTGGCGGAGTAAAGCGTGGCGGCGAGGTAGAGTACCAGGGGCTCGAGGGGGCACGGCACCACCATCATAGGAGGGCTGGTCAGATACCTCTTGAGGTATTGAAACGCTTCATTGGCCTCCTATGTCCATTTGAACAGGCCCTTCTTCTTCATCAGCTTGAAGAAGGGCGGGGCGCGTTCCCCCAGCTTGGAGATGAAGCGCCCCAACGCCGTTACGCGTCCGGCGAGCTTCTGCATTTCTCTGAGGGATTGGGGAGGACTCATGTCTTCGATTGCCTTGACTTTCTCTGGGTTAGCCTCGATTCCTCTGTGGGAAACGAGGAAGCCCAGGAGCTTGCCAGAAGGAACGCCAAACAAGCACTTCTTCGGGTTGAGCCGCAGGTCCACTTCACGAATGCTCGCGAAGGTTTCCTCCAGGTCTTGTATCAGGGTCTTGGCCTCCCGAGTCTTCACCACGATGTCATCGACATAGGCCTCGGCGTTTCTCCCGAGCCGCCGGCCCAAGGCGATATGCATCAGTCGCTGAAAGGTTGCGCCCGCATTGCGCAATCCAAACAGCATGCAAGTGTAGCAGTACACCCCGCACGAGGTCAGGAAGGCCGCCTTCTCCACATCTTCCACCGCCATCTCGATTTGGTGGTAGCCCGGGAACGCATCCAGGAAGCTCAGTAGGTCGCACTCAGCGGTGGAGTCGATGATTTGATCAATGCGAGGGAACTGGAATGGATCATGGGGGCAGGCCTTGTTGAGGTTGGTGAAGTCGATGCACATGTGCCCCTTTCCTCCCTTCTTCGGCACAACAACTGGGTCCGCCAGCCACTCGGGGTAGCAAACTCGCGAATGGCACCTGCCTCCTCCAGCTTGCGAGTTTCTTGGACGATGAAGGCCTGCTTCTCGGTGGATTGCCGCCTTGCTTTCTGCTTCACGGGGCACACATTCCGGTGGTGCTCAATCACCCGCCTCGGGACCCCTACCAGCTGCTTGGGTTCCCATGCGAACACATCCTTGTTTGAGTACAGGAATTTTACCAGCGCCTCCTCCTAGTCCGGGTCAAGATTGGCGCCTATGGTGAAAGTGGCGCCGGATGACCCATCCTCATCCACTGGTACCTGCTTGGTCTCCGCCTTGTCCTGGGTGAACAGCTGCTTCTTCTTGGTTGGCATAGCCCCCTTGGCTTTGGGGGCGGAGTCATCGGCGGGCTGCGCTGCTGCGGCTGCCTTGAGGGCGAGCTTGAGCACTAGCAGAGCTTCTTTGGTATCCCCGGCCAAGGTGAGGACGCCGCTGCTCCCAGGCATCTTCATGAGGTTATAGCCCGGATGGGTCGTCGCCATGAACTGGGCCAAGGCTGGGTACCCCAGGATGGCGTTGTACGGGAGGCTGATGCGGGCGATGTCAAAGTTGACCAGCTCCATGCGGAAGTTGTCGCGGGTGTCGAAGGTCACCGGGAGGCGGATCTGCCCCAGGGAATCGGAGGGACCACCTCCGATGCCCGAGAAGGGCTGGCTGGGTCGGAGTCGCTCCGGTGGCACGTGGAGGAGGCTGAAGGCCTCCACTGAGAGCATGTTGAGGCCGGCACCACCGTCGATGAGGGTCCTGGTGACAGCCACTTGGCAGATGGTGGGAGTGCACAGCATCGGGAGCGCACCCGAGCAGGCGGCGTTGGCGGGGTGATCGTCCGAGCTGAAGGTCAGGTCAGCCTTGGGTGCCACCCAGCCCGGGGGGGCTTCGCGGAGCGTGAGGGCGGTGCCAACCTGGCGGACGTACGGCTTGATGTGGCAGCTCGAAGGTGGCGCTTGTGAGCCGCTCAAGAGAGCTGCGACGACCGGGGGCGCCAGCGCAGCATATTGAGCGAGGAAGAGGTCGCGCAACTCCTCCCAGGAGGCCACCCAGGCCGCCGGCAGGTGGAGCAACCACATGCGCGGAACACCGGTGAGGGCCATGGGAAGCCAGCTGGCCATGACCCTGTCGTCGCCTCCGGCCTTGAGGACAGCCTCCTCATATGCCACAGGAAAGCTAGCGGATCCGTCGCGCCGCCATAGCGCGGTGGCATCTCTGGCTTGAACTTAATCGGCCACTGCACCTGTCGCAAGGCGGGGGCCAAGGCTTGGAGCCGCTTGGCCCCAGTGCTGGCACCGGCGGCCGGAGCGGGTGTCGCGTTGTCCGCCATGAGGACGGAGCGTGGTGCCGACAAAGAGCGAGTCGGTGGAAGGGAGAGCTCCGGCGCACCCCTACCTGGCGCGCCAAATGTTGGATTTCGGGATCCGGCAGACCCTTAAGGTTCGAACACTAGGGTGCGTGCAAAGATCTTCTCCCTACCGATCCACGCCCAATCGCCTCGCAAGTATCCAAGCTAGACAATGAACAACACGAGAGACACGAGATTTATACTGTTCGTGCCACCGTTGTGGTGTAATACCCCACTCCAGTGTGTGGTGTGTTGGATTGCCTCAGGGGCTGATGAAGAACAGTATAGAGGAAGAACAGCCTCGCGAGACGTGTTCTTGAGCTGGTGCGGTGTTCTACTTGAGAAGGATTCGATCCCCCGGCTCTAGATGACATGCCTGAGGCTTGCCCCCTCCTACTATGGTGGCTAGCTCTATTTATAGAGGCCCTGGTCCTCTTCCCAAATATTGAGCAGGAAGGGCGCCAACAAAGACCATTTTGAAGGGGGACAGCTAGTACAAGCTATCCTGACTAAAGGTGGTCTTCGGCTGCCAAAAGCACTGGTGATGACGCCGTCTTGGGCTCCATGGTGACCTCTGTCCTGCCGCTCTGCTGGTCTTGGTCTCGTCGCACCGGTAAGGACACCTTTGCCTGATGCCTCGGTACTCCGCGCCTGTGCTTGCCCCCTTTGCACCAAAGAGGAAGCAAGGATGCTGCGCAGGCTGGCGCCCGCCTAGTCTCGATCGTCATGGCTTGCGTCATGAGCACCTCGCGAGGTACCCTTGCATTGATCTCTCCGCCTCCTCGCGAGCCTGCCTGGCGAGGCCGCGCCTGAGGAAGGCTTGCATTGTCCGCCCCGCGAGGCTTGGCCCCTCGTGAGGGTCTTGAGCTTGAGTTGATGAAGATGGGCCGTACTGGGCCACCCCTTGAGCCACGCCGCAAGCCGCAGGCAGGCAAGTCTGGGGACCCCCGTTCCCAGAACGCCGACAACCGCGCCTTATGGGTAAAACTTACGAAGATGTTCGATGTTCCAGGAGTTGCTCACTGGAATAGCATCTACGGTCTCCAGGCGGACTGCGCCAGGCCCGGTGACTCGTATTACCCGATAAGGGCCTTCCCACTTCAGCGTCAACTTGTTGGAATTCTTGGCCGACTGAACGCGCTGAAGAACAAGGTTGCCTTCCTCAAAGCTTCAGGCATGAACCTTGCGGCTATGGTAGCGGCACAAGGCTTGCTGGTAGCGTGCTGCTCTCACAGCCGCCCGAAGACGATCTTCCTCGAGGAGCGTTGCGCCATCTTGCCGCAATTGCTCTTGCTCAAGCTTGTCCTATGCGAGCACTCGAGGCGACCTATATGTGAGTTGGATGGGGAGAACTGCTTCTGCCCCGTATACTAGGGCAAAGGGTGTCTGGCCGGTGGCTCGATTTGGCGTCGTTCTGATTGACCAAAGAACCACTGGCAACTCATCAATCCATCGTCTTCCGCTCTGGTGCAGCCTGTCAAAAGTCTTGGTCCTCAGGCCTCGCAGCACTTCAGCATTTGCCTCTCCGCCTAGCCGTTGCTCCGTGGGTGTGCCACGGAAGCAAAATAGACCTTGCTGCCGAGGTCTTGGATGTATTGCATGAAGGTGTGGCTTCTGAACTGCGTGCCGTTGTCGGTGATGATTCTGTTTGGCACACCAAAACAGCAGACTAGCCCCTTGAGCAACTCGACGGCTGACTGTCCCGTCATCTTCCTCACCGCTTCCACCTCCGGCCACTTTGTGAACTTGTCGATTGCAACGTACAAGTACTCAAAGCCCCTGACAGCATGGGGGAAAGGGCCCAGTATGTCGAGCCCCAGACCGAAAATGGCCAGGAGAGAGGAAGTGTTTGAAGGGCTTGAGCTGGTTGATGAAGCTTCTTCGAATGGAACTGACACACTGCACACTTGGTTACTAGTGCCGTTGCATCCTGGAGGGCAGTGGGCCAGAAGAAACCTTGCCGGAACGCCTTGCCGGCAAGGGCCCTCGACCCTATGTGGGGGCCACATATGCCTCCGTGTCTCTCTGCCAACAGCTCTAGTCCTTTCTCCTGGGGAATGCACTTCAATTTAACACCGTTCGGCCTTTTCCTGTACAGGACGTCATCAACAAACTGATACATGGCAGATCGGCGGGCTACTTTCTCCGCTTCTTCCTGCTCCTCAGGAAGTTCCCCTGTTTGGAGGAATCGGACAGTATGTTGCGCCCATGCCGGAGCCTGGGGCTCGACTGCAAGGACTAAAGGCATTTCTTCTGCCATGGGAGTGTCCATCTCTACGGCCAGGGCTTGACGCCCTGCCGGAGTCAGTCATCCCTCGGCAGGCTAAGTACCCACGGCAACATCCTTGTCGGTGGCCCAAGGGGGCTCGGCGGAAAAGTACTTGCCGGGGCCTGATTTCCTCCGCTTGTTCTGCTCTATTGATGGTTCAATGGATGGTTGAGTTTAACCGAAGCACAAAAGTACCTGGTTCCACAGGTAGCTTGAACGCAGCACGCTTCGACAAGTAATCGGTGATGTCGTTCTCCACTCGGGGAACGTGTTCCGCTTGTATACCGTCAAAGCGCTCTTCCAGCTTCCTCACCTCATCTACGTAGGCCTCCATCAACGGGCTCTGATAATCTTTGTTGACTTGCCTGACGACAAGATGTGAATCACCCCTGACGATGAGCTTCTTAATTCCGAGGTCTGCCGTGATCCTGAGACCGGCAAGCAACCACTTGTATTTAGCAGTGTTGTTTGTAGACATCTCCCTGGGAAAGTGCATCTGGACTACATACTTGAGATGCTCTTCGGTGGGTGCGACAAGCAGCACACCAGCACCGGCGCCTTGCAGCAAGAAAGCCCCGTCAAAGTACATGATCCAGTTGCGACTTGCTTCCTTGCCGGGGAAAGTGGTCTCCTGGATCTCTTCGTCGGGTGTTGGGGTCCACTCCACAATGAACTCTGCCAAGACTCTGCTATGGATTGTCGAAGTACTTTCAAACTTCAAACCAAAGCTTGACAGCTCCAAGGCCCACTCCACGATCCTCCCGGTTGCGTCTGGGTTATGCAGTATCCGTTGCAATGGGAGGCGGGTGACGACAGTGATTTCGTGTGCTAGGAAGTAATGACGCAGCTTCCTCGAGGCCATAAGGAGGCCGAAGAGCAATTTCTACACACCGGAATACCTTGACCTAGCCCCCTGCAAGAGGGAGCTGACAAAGTAAACCGGGTGCTGCATCATCTTCTTCTTCTTCTGCACCACTTCATTTGGTTGCACGGGCCCTGGCCCGATGGCGTCAGACTCTGGCGGGGGCCTTGCCTTGCCGGCGCCAGGCCCTGCCGGGAGGAGCTCTGGCTCGCCATCCGCCAGTTCGGCCATTATCGCTGCCTCTTCATCGACCTCCCTCTGTGCCACTAGCGCGGCACTGATCACTTGATTCATTGCCGCTAGATACAACGGCAATGACTCTTGTGGTTTGGGCGCAACCAGTATTGGTGTAGAGGAGAGGTATTTCTTCAAATCCCGCAGTGCTGCTTCGGCCTCTAGGGTCCATTCCATTGGTCCCGCCTTTTTCAAGATTTTGAAAAAGGGGAGGGTGCGCTCGGCAGACATGGAGATGAATCTGCTCATGGCGGCGACGCAGCCAGTGAGCCGACGCACATCCTTGATCCGCTTGGGCGCCTCAATTTGCTCGATAGCCTTGATCTTGTCTGGGTTTGCCTCGATCCCACGCTGTGACGTAAAGAACCTGAGAAGTTTGCCAGACGGAACGCCGAAGACACACTTCTCAGGGCTCAACTTGAGGTTGATCTTGCGCAGGTTTGCAAACGTCTCCTCTAAATCTTGTACAAGTGCCGCCTTGTCCTTGGTTTTGACCACTATGTCATCCATATAAGCTTCCATATTTCTATGTAGCTGGGGCTCAAAACCAGTTTGGACTGCCCTTGCAAACGTTGAGCCAGCACTCTTCAACCCGAAAGGCATCCGTAAAAAGCAATACGTATCACATGGGGTGATGAATGCTGTCTTCTCTTCATCTTCTCTTTTCATGAAGATCTAGCGGTAGCCCGAGTAGGCGTCAAGGAATGACAACAGGTCACACCCGGCCGTGGAGTCAACAATCTGGTCGATGCGCGGCAACAGGAAGGGGTCCTTAGGACAAGCCTTATTGATATTTGTGTAGTCAATACACAGCCTCCACTTCCTGTTTGCCTTGCGCACCACCACCGGATTGGCCAACCACGTCGGATGGAGCACTCCTCTCACCAAGCCTGCCGCTTCCAACTTCCTGATCTCCTCTGTGATGAACTCCTGCCGTTCCAAAGACTGCTTCCTGACCTTTTGCTTGATGGGCCGCGCATGGGGACAGACAGCAAGATGGTGCTCAATCACTTCCCTAGGAACGCCGGGGATGTCGGATGCTTGCCATGCAAACACATCGACATTTGCCCATAGGAAAGTGACGAGCGCGCTTTCCTATTTGCTGTCGAGGGTGGAGCTTATGGTGAAAGCCCCTCCCGTGCCATCCTGCTTGACAGACACCTTCTTGGTCTTTGGCGGTGCAGCTCTGGATTTCTTGCTCTTGCCGGTGGAGCTCTCTGGCACGTCCTCGACGGTAGCACAACACTCCGAAGAGGTGCGCTTGCCGGAGTGGGTGCAGGAGGTCTTGCCGGTCTTCTTCTTTCCTCCCGGGGCTTCAGCGGCAGGAGCAAGTGCCTTGGCGGCGATCGCTGCAACTGCTTCCCGGTAGAGTAGGTCGGCGCAGATCAGCGCATCCTTCTTGTCGCTGGGGACGGTGATGATGGTCATCAGCCCAGGTATCTTTAGCGTGTTGTAGGCGTAGTGCGACGCTGCCATGAACTTGGCTAGTGCCGGGCGGCCGAGGATCCCGTTGTAGGGCAAGGGGATCTCGGCTACATCGAATACAATCCTCTCCGTCCTGTAGTTCAACTCGCCTACAAACGTCACAGGCAGCGTGACCTTGCCCTTCGGCTGACTTCTTCCCGGGTTGACCCCTTGAAACGTGCACGTCTCCTCGAGGTCTCCATCAGGAATCTGCAGCCTTTTGATCACAACGGGCGAGATCAAGTTCAGACCGGCCCCGCCGTCAACTAGCATCTTGTTCACCTTAAGGTTGCGTATCGTTGGTGAAACCAACAACGGCAAACACCCGACCGCAGTTGTGCGATCAGGGTGGTCCTCGGTGTCGAAGATGATATGCGTGCTGGACCACTTCAGTGGCTTCTGAGCGTCGAATGAGGGCTCCACTGTTGTGATCTCACACGCCCACTACTTGAGCTGGCGGTGAGAGGTATGCAGCGAGGCACCACCATCGACGCACATGGCCTCTATAGCTTTCTGGAACTCATGCTGGCCAGACTCGTCGTCTTCGTCATGATCATCATCTTCCTGCTTCTTGTCGCGGCCCCGAGCGGGCCTCTCTTGCTGGTTATCCTTGCCGCGGCGACCACCTTGGCCGCCACGCTTCTTGCCAGATCCCTCGGCACCATCCTGGCCCTTCTCCTTGTCCCGCCTCTCATGCTGAGCTTTTTGCTTCTCAGCAAGCAGCTCGACTTGCCGGCAGTTCTGGAGGTCGTGGCCCTTCGTGCGGTGGATCTTGCAGTATTGCTTGTCAGAGCCTCCTAGCTTGTCGGCAGCCGCCAAGGCCCGGCAAGCGGCGCACCCGGCAATTTCTTTGTCGGGGTCGTCTGCCTTGGCCTTCTTGGCAGCGCCAGTGTCCTTGGATCCCTCGAGGGCAAGCACGGTCTTGTCCTTGCGTTTCCTGTTGCGGCGCCGGCCTTTCTTCATTGGGGCGGCGGTGTCTTCGCCTGTAGAGTTGGTTTCCGCGCCAGGGTACTTCCTTCCTTCTTCAGCTCGGGCGCATCTATCGGCCAGAACATAAAGTTCGGCCACATCCTTGACTTTGTTCATTGCCAGCTCTTCGCGCATCTTGCGATTGCGCACATTCTGATGGAATGCGCTGATCACGGCGACGGGATGAACATCTGGGATGTTGTATTACACTCGGCTGAACCTCTGTATGTACTTGCGCATGTTCTCACCATTCTTCTGGGGAATGATGTGCAAATCGCTTGCCTGGCCATGAGCTTGGTGGCCTCCAGTGAAGGCACCAACGAACTCATGACACAGATCTGACCAAGGAGAAATGGAATCCGCCGGGAAGTGCATCAACCAGGACATGACATTGGGTTTCAGGGCCAACGGGAAGTAATTGGCTAGCACCTTGTCGTCGCGAGCTCCAGCGGCTTGCATCGCGATGGTGTAGATGCTGAGGAACTCCGACGGGTGGGTCTTGCCATTGTACTTCTCGCCGACACCGGGCTTGAATGAGCGGTGGGACGGCCACTGGAACTGCCGCAGCTCACGGGTAATGCCCGGGCAACCCACCTCGTAAGGTAGGCTGCCAGAGCCTCTCGGTGTTGGGTGGTCCATAGCGGGCCCCGCCCGCCTATCCGACTAGTTGTGTGTATCGCGCCGGCGCTCGATGGTAGTTCGAGCGTCTCCGTGGGCTCACTCCCGAAGAACTTGGTGCTGGTCGCGGTGGGTCCGTGGGTCGGACAATGCTATGGAAATGTTATCACAAGCGTCATCACGACGGATCGACACCCGCGGCGGCTGCTGCGAAGGAGGAGAGTGCACCGTGGCCGCAGCACCCCCGGCTCCTCCACCGCTGGTGTGTGGTGGCTCGATAGAGCGTCGGCCCGAGGGCCCCGCTGGTCGCGGCTCTTCTTTGTTGGCGACACCGACGAGGCTCCGGATGGTGGCTCTCCACTCGTCGAGCTTTTCCGCAGCAGGAGGGAAGTCGAGGAGCTGCTGTGCATGCGCCAAAGCTTCCGCTGGCGTGGGTGGCGGCGAAAGTTGTGCGGACCGTGTCGCGCTCTGACTTCTAACCATGTCAGAAGGAGCTCTATCACGGCCTGGCGGCTGTGCACCATTTTCGCCAGCACTTCAGCAGGCAAGCTGACCTCCTTCGTCCCGCGAGCGATGCACAGGACTCTTCCCACGGTGGCGTCCGGGGTCACCGGCATGGTGGTGCTGCTCGTCACGCACACCCTGGGAAGAGCGCGTCGTGGGTGCCGTCGCAGGCGTCCTGGAGGTTGCTGCGCTGCCCGTAGGTGGGACGGCACCACCTCTGGGGGCCCCGCGCCGCCTGCAGGGGCACAGCTCCGTCCTCGGGTCTGGCGATGTGCGGCCCGTCGTCTTGCGCACGAACGACGCTGCTCGCCAGGCTCTGACCGCCAGAGCGGTGTTGGTGCTCGCGGGCCGCGCCTCGGGTTCTGTCCGTGACCGGCCCGCTGCTCGCCCGCACCGGTATGGGCCGTCCGGCTCCGGATGAGCCGATCACCGTGATCGTCTTCTTCTTGGGAGCCATGGCGATGAAGAACTGCTAGGCTAACCGCTAGACCGGATTTTCACAACTGCGCCCCCTACCTGGCACGCCAAAGATGTCGGGGGAAATCGACACCTATGGAATCACTGGGATCCCTTCTATGGTTGGCGGGCGTGGGGTTGTGCAAAGAGCGGGTCTGACAGGAAGCACACAGATCGTTTACCCAGGTTCGGGCCGCGGAGATGCGTAATACCCTAGTCCTGCTTTGGTGGATGTATTTGAGTGTTCTTGTGTTCTTGAGCTAGCTACGGGGTGTAATCTGCCCAAAAGATCTGAATCCCTCTCCCGGTCGCCTCGGGCCTCCTTTTATAGACAAAAAGGGGTTGCCACAGCGGCACACAGGAGGTGGAAAGGTGTACAGTGGATGAGTCTATCCTCTGGCACCATCGGACAAAAGCATTTAATGCGCTGCCGACGTGCCCCTCTTGCTTTATCGGGGACAGCAAGGAAGAACGTACCAGCTGTCGCTGCCTCGCCTGGCTTCGACACGCGTCCGGGCTGACGGGGCGTCGTGGCGCCACATTGGCTGGCTGCTGGGCTGGCACGGTGGTGGAGCCTTCATGAAGATTTGCATGCCACCACGCAGGTGCTTGCTGGGTCGGTGTAGAGGCCGCTCGTCGCCACGCAGGTGCCTGCCCAGCTAGTTGAGCTAGCAGCTGCATGGGGACGGCGGTGGTGTCTTGGCACGCGTGGGCCTGGCTGCGGTCCCGCTGGTGCCCTCGGCAAGGGCCTTGCTGGGGGCCCGGCAAGGGTCTTGCCGTGGCGTCGCGGTCGTCCCCGCAAGGCGCTCGCCGGGGGTCTCGTGGATTTCCTCGGCTAGGATCCTGCCGAGGGTCATCGTCTTCTGGTCCTCATCTGATCTTGTGTGTTTATGATCTTGACGAAGATCTTTATGCCATCTCAGAGGTGCCTCCCGAGCCCTGGTCCCAATGTGGTTGTTGGAAAACCTTTGGGCTCAAGGGTGGCGTGCCCCGCTGGCGTTGGGCAAGTTGCCCCGGCAAGGGTCTTGCCGGGGGAGTCCACCTCGCCCTTTTGCTCTTTGTGGTCTCTGGGTCTTGGTGTTGCTTTGGCTGTCTTGTGCTCCGGCTTCCCTCCTCTGCCCTGCTTGGTGTGGTCATGGGCGCGGCACTAACTGCCCGTGCACAAGTAAAGGGGTCAAAAGGAGAGCCCCTACTTTTGTACACCGACAACATCTTATTATAATTTCCATAAGAATTGTTGTAGGAATTACCATAATTATTAGAGGAATTACTAGGAAATGGCCTAGGATTAAAATTACCTCTATACGCGTTATTACCAAAATTGTTCCTACCAACAAAATTCACATACATAGATTCATTATTATTTTCAATCAAAGTAGACAAAGGCATATCATTAGAATCAATAGAAGCACTCTTGCTAGCAAATAATTTCATAATCTCATCCATCTTTCCACTCAAAACATTAATCTCTTCAATTGCATGCACTTTTTTACTAGTGGAAGATCTTTCGGTATGCCATTGAGAATAGTTAACCATAATATTATCTAGGAGTTTAGTAGCCTCTCCTCAAGTAATTTCCATAAAAGTACCTCCCGCGGCCGAATCTAAAAGATTTCTAGAAGCGAAATTCAATCTGGCATAAATTTTTTGTATAATCATCCAAAAATTCAAACCATGAGAAGGGAAATTTTGTATTATCAATTTCATCCTCTCCCGAGATTGTGCAACATGTTCATGATCAAGTTGCTTAAAATTCAAAATATCGTTCCTAAGGGAGATGATCTTAGCGGGAGGAAAATACTTGGAAATAAAAGCATCTTTACACTTATTCCATGAATCAATACTATTTTTAGGCAAAGATGAAAACCAAGTTTTAGCATGATCTCGTAGTGAGAACGGAAATAGCTTCAATTTAACAATATCATTATCCACATCTTTTTTTCTTTTGCATATCACGTAACTCAATGAAACTATTAAGATGGCATGCGACATCTTCACTAGGAAGGCTGGAAAATTGATCTTTCATAACAAGATTTAGCAAAGCGGCATTAATTTCATAAGATTCCGCATTAGTGGCAGGAGCAATCAGAGTACTAATAAAATCATTGTTATTGGTGTTGGAAAAGTCACACAATTTGGTATTCTCTTGAGCCATCGTGACAAAGCAAGCAATCCAACACACGAGCACACAAAAAGCAAACGAAGGAGACGAACGGAAGAGGGGCGAAGAAAAGGCAAATCTTTTCGAAAATCATTTTAGAAGTGGGGGAGACAAAAACGAGAGGCGAATGGCGAATAATGTAATGCAAGAGATGAGAGTTCATAATGGGTACTTGGTATGTCTTGACTTGGCGTAGACCTCCCCGGCAACGGCGCCAGAAATTCTTCCTGCTACTTCTTGAGCTTGCGTTGGTTTTTCCTTTGAAGAGGAAAGGGTGATGCAGCAAAGTAGAGATAAGTATTTCCCTCAGTTTGAGTACCAAGGTATCAATCCAGTAGGAGACAACGCACAAATCACCGAATACCTGCACAAACAATCAAACAACTTGCACCCAACGCGATAAAGGAGTTCTCAATCCCTTCACGGTTACTTGCAAAACCGAGATCCGGTAGATATAGATAAATAGTAAAGTAAATATTTTTGGTATTTTTGGTTTAAAGATCGGAAAGTAATAGATTGCAGAAATAGACCCTAATATTGTAGATCGGAAACTAATATTGTAGATCGGAAACTTATATGATGGGAAATAGACCCGAGGGTGATAATCCCCAAGTGTAGGGAATCATCATAGCAATTCCCAAAGGTGGAAGTGATAAGTATGGAGTGTCGAACACACAAGGAGCTAAAGGTAAGATCAATATTCTCTCAAGTCCTGCCACTGATACGACTCTACGTACACCGAACGTTTGCTTCCCACTAGAAACGAGAAATAAAACTACGTTGTGGTTATGAAGAGGATAACTTTGCATGATATCGGAGAGCTAAAATATAAAAGTAGGTGCTGTTATGATAAATTTAGAATATATTACTAAATATTATAAACAGCGAGTGTGGAATAATGATGGATCGGTGTGCGGAATTGTCCTAGGCAATTGTTAACAAGACTGGTAGTCGTCATTGCAATTTCATATGAGGGAGAGGCATAAGCTAACATACTTTCTCTTCTTGGATCATATGCACTTATGATTGGAACTCTAGGAAGCATCCGCAACTACTAAAGATCATTAAGGTAAAATCCAACCATAGCATTAAAGCATCAAGTCCCCTTTATACCATACGCAACAACCCCCTTACTCGGGTTTATGCTTCTGTCACTCAAGCAACCCACTATAAGCGAATCATAAACGTATTGCAACACCCTACAGCGGGAATCCCTCACGCTTGCGCGACACGGAGGGCACAATAGGACAACACCAAAATAAAACATACAACTCGTACCAATCTAGATCATCAATCAACCCAAAGACAAAGGATATCTACTCAAAACATCATAAGATGGCAACAACTCATTGGATCATAATATGTGGCATAAAGCACCATGTTCAAGTAGGGATTACAGCAGGCTACGGGAGAGTGGACCGCGTAAAAGAGATGATGATGGTGATGTTGCTGAAGACGATCACCGCGGCGATGATTCCCCTCCCGATGGCACTTCGGCGCAACCGAGAGAGAGGAGGAGAGGTTCTCCCCCTTGTGCTTCCTCCTCCATGGCCTCCCCCCTAGATGGGGAGAGGTTCTCCTCTGGTCCTTGGCCTTCATGGCGATGATGGCCCCTCCGGGATCCTCCTCCATGGCCACCGGTGATGATGGCCCCCTCCGGCAGGGTGCCAGAGCGGGCCTAGATTGATTTCTCATGGCTACAGAGGCTTGCGGCGGCGTAACTTCTGATCTAGGTTATTTTCTGGAGCTTTCTGTATTTATAGGATTTTTTGGCGTTGGTCTCACGTCAGGGGGATCTCTGAGTCGTCCATGAGATAGGGGCCCACGCCCAGGGGGGTGGGCGCGCCCCCCACCCTCGTGGACAGCCCGGGAATCTTCTGGCCCAACTCTTTTACTCCGGGGGCTTCTTTTGGTCCATAAAAAATCATCAAAAATTGGCACGTCAGTTGGACTCCGTTTGGTATTCCTTTTCTGCGATACTCAAAAACAAGGAAAAAACAGAAACTGGCATTGGGCTCTAGGTTAATAGGTTAGTCCCAAAAATCATATAAAATATCATATAAATGCATATAAAACATCTAAGATGGATAATATAATAGCATGAATACTTCATAAATTATAGATACGTTGGAGACGTATCAGCATCCCCAAGCTTAATTCCTGCTCGTCCTCGAGTAGGTAAATGATAAAAGAAATAATTTATGAAGTGTGAATGCTAGCAGGTGCACAAGTTTGATCAATGATAATTTCAATCACCTTTTCTAGCATCAATATATGTAATAACAGTAACTCATCTCATAAAACTTTTCATGATCAAGTAACAAGCTATTCACATGTTAAAGTATAGATCATAAACTTTCTTGAAAACTAACAAACAGTGCTTTTAGTCATCAAACAATTGCAATTCATCTTATTTTCGGGAAGGGTCTATGGAAGAGCTTTGATTCAGCAAACCCCACATACTAAACTATCATTTAATCTTTCACAATTGTTAACACTCATGTGATATTTATGGGTTCAAAGTTTTAATCGGACACAAAGAAAGATAGGGGCTTATAGTTTCGCCTCCCAACCTTTTACCTCAAGGGTAGTCTCAACAATAATAATTTATGAAAACCTACATCCAAGTGGATATATATCTGGATTGCTCCAACACAAAGTGCTTGCCAAAGGAAAAAGTGTAAAAAGGAAAGGTGATGATCACCATGACTCTTGTATAAGGGTAGAAGATAAAAGTAAAAGATAGGCCCTTCACAGAGGGAAGCAGAGGTTGTCATGCGCTTTTATGGTTGGATGCACAAAATATTAATGCAAAAGACCTTTATTATGCTGTCCGTCGCTTTTATTTCTTTCCTATCACAAGTTCGTATAAAGCTTATTTTCTTCGCACTAATAGATCATACATATTTAGAGAGCAATTTTTATTGCATGCACCGATGACAACTTACTTGAAGGATCTTACTCAATCCATAGGTAGGTATGGTGGACTCTCATGGCAAAACTAGGTTAAGGGTTTGGAAGCACAAGTAGTATCTCTACTTGGTGCAAAGAATTTGGCTAGCATGAGAGGGAAAGGCAAGCTCAACATGTTGGATGATCCAAGACAATATAACGTTTCGGATATAGGAAAACATAACCCATTAAGTTGTCTTCCTTGTCCAACATCAACTTTTTAGCATGTCATATTTTAATGAGTGCTCACAATTACAAAAGATGTCTAAGATAGTATATTTATATGTGAAATCTCTCTTCCTTCAATATTCTTTCATGAATTGTTCAAGTGACCAATTCTGTGTTTGCTAACTTTCAATAAGTTTACTACCTATACATATTATGTGTGAAGTCATTACTCCCCATGGTATAAGAATATGAAACATATATAAATTCAGATTTATGATATTCAATTCACTCAACCATTTATTCATAGCATATACGTGAAGCACGTGAGTAAATGACAAACTACTCCAAAAGATATAAGTGAAGAACACCGAGTAGTTAAATAATTAACTAGCGATGGGAGGATTCTTTTTCATTCAAGATTTCAGATCTACTGATTTTATTCAAACAGCAAGTAAAATTGAAAATACGCTCCAAGCAAAACACATATCATGTGACGAATAAAAATATAGCTCCGAGTAAGGTATACCGATAGTTTTGAAGACGAAAGAGGGGATGCCTTCCGGGGCATCCCCAAGCTTAGCCGCTTGAGTCTTCCTTGAATATTACCTTGGGGTGCCTTGGGCATCCACAAGCTTAGGATATTTCCACTCCTTATTCTCCTCATATTGATATCTCACCCAAAGCTTAAAAACTTCAATCACACAAAACTTAACGGAACTTCGTGAGATAGGTTAGTATGATAAATAGTAAAGCATTCACTTTGGTACTGTCAAAGACAAGGTTCATAATTGTTCTCACACAATGCCTACTTTACCATACCATTCCTACAATTTATATTGAGAAATATAAGCCATAGAAACTAGAAAACAAGCAAACTATGCAATGAAAACAGAATCTGTCAGAAACAGAACAGTCTGTAATGATATGAACAGCAACCATAATTATGCTACTCCAAAAATTATGAAATAAGTTTGTGGACGTGAGTAATTTGTCTATTAATCTTCTGCAAACAGAATCAACTAAAAATCACTCTTCTGTAAAAAATGGCAGCTAATCTCGTGAGCGCAAAGTTTCTGTTTTTTTACATCAAGATCACATTAACTTTCACCCAAGTCTTCCCAAAGGTCTTACTTGGCACTTTATTGAAACAAAAGCTATAAAACATGATTGCTACAATAGCTTAATCATGTAAACACGCAAAAACAGTAAGGGTAAATATTGGGTTGTCTCCCAACAAGCGCTTTTCTTTAGTGCCTTTTAGCTAGGCATGATGATTTCAATGATGCTCACATAAAAGAAAAGAATTGAAACATAAAGAGAGCATCATGAAGAATATGACTAGCACATCTAAATCTAACCCACTTCCTATGCCTAGGGATTTTTTGAGCACATAATTTATAGCAACAAGAATCAACTAGCATAGGAAGGCAAACAAGTATAACTTCAAAACTTTAAGCACATAGAGAGGAAACTTGATATTATTGCAACTCCTACAAGTATATATTCCTCCCTCATAATAATTTTCAGTAGCATAATGAATGAATTCAACAATTTAACCATCACATAAAGCATTATTTTCATGATCTACAAGCATAGAAATTTTTCTACTCTCCACATAAGCAAAATTCTTCTCATTCGGAATAGTGGAATCACTAATTCCAAAAGTTGACACTCTTCCAAACCCGCTTTAGATGATAGTATTATTCATACTCCAAAATATATAAGTGAAGTTCATGGAGCATTCTACAATTAATATAGACAAACCAATATCCAAGCTCAAAATATATAAGTGAAGCACACGAAGCATTCTATAAAACCATACGCAAAAGATTTAAGTGAAGCACAAAGAGCATTCTATAAGGTCATACTCAAAAGATATAAGTGAAGCACATGAATCATTCTATAAATCAATGAAGGGCTATCTCATACTAGCATGGTTCTTAAAGGAAAAACAAAAACACAAAGGACAAAAATCATGTGAACAAAACAAAAACCGAGGTATACCGATAATTGTTGAAGAAGAAAGATGGGATGCCAACCGGGGCATCCCCAAGCTTAGATGCTTGAGTATCCTTGAAATATTTACTTGGGGTGCCTTGGGAATCCCCAAGCTTGAACTCTTGCCTCTCTTTATTCTTCTCATATTGATAGCTCCTCGATCTTCGAACACTTCATCCACACAAAACTTTAACAAAAACTTTGTGAGATCCGTTAGTATAATAAAGCAAATCACTACCTTTAGGTACTGTTGAAAACTGATTACAAATTCATATTAGAACTATGTCTACTGTATTCCAACTTCACCATGGTTCATACCCCCCGATTCTACCCATAGATTCATCCAAATAAGCAAACAACACACGAAAAACAGAATCTGTCAAAAACAGGACAGTCTGTAGTAATCTGGAAGTTTAGTAAACTTCTGTAACTCCAAAAACTTTTAAACAAATATGAAAATTTAAACAATTTGTACAGAAGTAATGTGCAAAAAGTTTCAGACCCATTTGACTTTCCAGTAAAAAATGAAAATTCACGCCCTATAGCCAAAGTTTCTGTTTTTGTACTGCACATAGTAAACAAGCAAACTAATCATCCGAAAACCAAAGCTTGGCACATTATTTTTATAATAAAATGGATATATACAAGGGGATAATTATTTTCAGAGAAGCTTCCATGAAATTTTTTACATTGTTTCCATGAGCATGAACACAAGTGCTCAAGGTCGACCCTCACTTCTTCAATGCATAAGCTTCCAATCACTTCTCTTATTGAAAAACTTTTTAGGCATGAGAGGCAAGTAAATTTTTTTGTATTTTCATTCTTAAAAAATGTATGTTTCACCCACAACTAAACAGAAACAAAAAGGAAAAACAAAATCTACTTAGTGAAGAAAGCAAACAAGCACACACGAGAATATCAACCCCACGCTATTGCTCCCCGGCAACGGCGCCAGAAAAGAGCTTGATGATCCCCAAGTGCAGGGAATCATCGTAGCAATTCCCAATGGTGGAAGTGATAAGTATGGAGTGTCGAACCCACAAGGAGCTAAAGGTAAGATCAATATTCTCTCAAGTCCTATCTACCACTGATACGACTCTACGTACACCGAACGTTTGCTTCCAACTAGAAACGAGAAATAAAACTACGTTGTGGGTATGAAGAGGATAACTTTGCATGATATCGGAGAGCTAAAATATAAAAGTAGGTGCTGTTATGATAAATTTAGAATATATTACTAAATATTATAAACAGCGAGTGTGGAATAATGATGGATCGGTGTGCGGAATTGTCCTAGGAAATTGTTAACAAGACCGGTAGTCGTCGTTGCAATTTCATATGAGGGAGAGGCATAAGCTAACATACTTTCTCTTCTTGGATCATATGCACTTATGATTGGAACTCTAGGAAGCATCCGCAACTACTAAAGATCATTAAGGTAAAACCCAACCATAGCATTAAAGCATCAAGTCCCCTTTATCCCATACGCAATAACCCCCTTACTCGGGTTTATGCTTCTGTCACTCAAGTAACCCACTATAAGCGAATCATAAATGTATTGCAACACCCTACAGCGGTAATCCCTCATGCTTGCGCGACATGGAGGGCACAATT
Organism: Triticum aestivum; assembly: GCF_018294505.1. Taxonomy (NCBI): domain Eukaryota; kingdom Viridiplantae; phylum Streptophyta; class Magnoliopsida; order Poales; family Poaceae; genus Triticum; species Triticum aestivum. Next base: position 66,869,209 of record NC_057799.1, on the reverse strand, counting down.
GGACAGCACCAAAATAAAACATACAACTTATACCAATCTAGATCATCAATCAACCCAAAGACAAAGGATATCTACTCAAAACATCATAAGATGGCAACACATTATTGGTTCATAGTATGTGGCATAAAGCACCATGTTCAAGTAGGGATTACAGCGGGGTGCGGGAGAGTGGACCGGTAAAAGAGATGAGGATTGTGATGAGGATGGTGATGTTGATGAAGACGATCACAGCGGCGATGATTCCCCTCCCGATGGCACTCCAGCAACACCGAGAGAGAGGAGGAGAGGTTCTCCCCCTTGTGCATCCTCCTGCATGGCCTCCCCCTAGATGGGGAGAGGTTCTCCCTCAGGTCCTTGGCCTTCATGGCGATGATGGACCCTCCGGGATCCTCCTCCATGGCCTCCGGTGATGATGGCCCCCTCCGGCAGGGTGCCAGAGAGGGCCTAGATTGATTTCTCGTGGCTACAGAGGCTTGCGGCGGCGGAACTTCCGATCTAGGTTATTTTCTGGAGGTTTCTGTATTTATAGGAATTTTTGGCATAGGTCTCATGTCAGGGGGGGTCTCCGAGTCGTCCACGAGATAGGGGCCCACGCCCAGGAGGGTGGGCGCGCCCCCACCCTCGTGGACAGCCCGGGACTCTTCTGGCCCAACTCTTTTACTCCGGGGGCTTCTTTTGGTCCATAAAAGATCATCAAAAATTGGCACGTCAATTGGACTCCGTTTGGTATTCCTTTTCTGCGATACTCAAAAACAAGGAAAAACAGAAACTGGCATTGGGCTCTAGCTTAATAGGTTAGTCCCAAAAATCATATAAAATATCATATAAATGCAAAAACATCTGAGATGGATAATATAATAGCATGAATACTTCATAAATTATAGATACGTTGGAGACGTATCAGAGGGCCATAGGTTTCACTAGAGGCTTCTCTCAAAATAGCAAATAATACAGTGGGTGAACAAATTACTGCCGAGAAATTGATAGAAAAGTACAAAGTTATGACGATATCTAAGGCAATGATCATGAATATAGGCATCATGTCGGTGTCAAGTAGACCGAAACGATTCTGCATCTACTACTATTACTCCACACATCGACCGCTATCCAGCATGCATCTAGAGTATGAAGTTCATACAGAACGAACGCATTAAGTAAGATGACATGATGTAGAGGAATTAACTCAAGCAATATGATGAAAACCCCATCTTTTTATCCTTGATAGCAACAATACAATACGTGCCTTGCTGCCCCTACTGTCACTGGGAAAGGACACCGCAAGATTGAACGCAAAGCTAAGCACTTCTCCCATTGCAAGAAAAACCAATCTAGTTGGCCAAACCAAATCGATAGTTCGAAGAGAATTACAAAGATATCAAATCATGCATATAAGAATTCAGAGAAGATTCAAATAATATTCATAGATAAGCTGATCATAAATCCACAATTCATCGGATCTCGGCAAACACACCGCAAAAAAGTATTACATCGAATAGAACTCCAAGAACATCGAGGAGAACATGGTATTGAGAATCAAAGAGAGAGAAGAAGCCATCTAGCTACTAGCTATGGACCCGTAGGTCTGTGGTAAGCTACTGATACGTCCATTTTGCATCATGTTTTCTTACTGTTATTTATAATGTTTTTATCCATAATAATGCTTTTTGGAGTAATTGTAATGCCTTTCTCTCATAATTTGTAGGGAACACACCAAGCGGGAGAATTCCGGCAGCTGGAAATCTGGACCTGGAAAAGCTACGTCAGGCCACCTATTCTGCACAACTCCAAATAAGCTGAAACTTCATGGAGATTTTTTATGGATTATTTAAGGAATATTGGAGTCAATAAACACCAGAGGGGGCCACCAGGTGGGCACAACCCACCTGGGCATGCCAGGCCCCCCTGGCGCGCCCTGGTGGGTTGTGGCCTCCTCGGCCCACCTTCGGTGCCCATCTTCTGGTATATAAGTGGTTTTGACCTAGCAAAAAATAGAATAATACTTTTGGGACGGAGCGTCACTGTCTCGAGGCAGAACTTGGGCAGGAGCACTTTTGCCCTCCGGTGGAGCAATTCTGCCGGGGGAACTTCCCTCCCGGAGGGGGAAATCTGTTGGGGAACGTAATAATTTAAAAAAATTCCTACGCACACGCAAGATCATGGTGATGCATAGCAACGAGAGGGGAGAGTGTCGTCTACATACCCTCGTAGACCGTAAGTGGAAGCGTTATGACAACGCGGTTGATGTAGTCGTACGTCTTCACGATCGACCGATCCTCAGTACCGAACGTACGGCACCTTCACGTTTAGCACACGCGTTCAGCTCGGTGACGTCCCGCGAACTCACGATCTAGTAGAGCTTTGGGGAAGAGCTTCGTTAGCACGATGGCGTGGTGACGGTGTTGATGAAGTTACCGACGCAGGGCTTCGCCTAAGCACCGCTACGATATGACCGAGGTGGATTATGGTGGAGGGGGGCACCGCACACGACTAAGAGATCAATGATCAATTGTTATGTCTATGGGGTGCCCCCTGGCCACGTATATAAAATATGGAGGGAGAAGGTGGCCGTCCCTCATAGGGCGCGCCCAAGTGTGGAGTCCTACTAGGACTCCCTAGTCCTAGTAGGATTCCACCTCCCACATGGAATAGGAAAAAGGGAAGGGAGAAGGAGAAGGAAGGAAGAGTGTGCCCCCCTCCGTAGTCCAATTCGGACCAGTCCATGGGGAGGGGTGCGGCCACCCTTTGAGGCCTTTCTTTCCTTTCCCGTATGGCCCATTAAGGCCTAATACGAATTCCCGTAACTCTCCGATACTCCGAAAAATACCCGAAGCACTCGGAACCTTTCCTATGTCCGAATATAGTCGTCCAATATATCGATCTTTACGTCTCGACCATTTCGAGACTCCTCGTCATATCCCCGATCTCATTCGGGACTCCGAACTACCTTCGGTACATCAAAACACATAAACTCATCATACAAACACTAGTAGAAAATATGCCTTTAGTCCCGGTTCACAAAGGCCATTAATCCCGGCTGTGCAACCGGGACTAAATATGCGCGACTAAAGGCCCCCCCTTTAGTCGCGCCTCTTACGAACCGCGACTAAAGGCCCGTCCACGTGGGCGCCAGGAGTCCGTCCGGGCAGAGGACCTTTAGTCCCGGTTCTCGTGGCTAACCGGGACTAAAGGCCTCCTCCGCAGGTTTAGGGTTTTAGCCCCCCTAAACCTGGTTTCTTTTTAATTTGTAGTGTTTTATTTCTTTTATATTTTATTTTGTGTTTTATTTTAATTTTGATGAAGTTTCAGTACACATATTCTATGCTACTATATACATGCATATGAAATTTCAAACAAGAAGAATTCAAGAGGAATATATAATATATATTCAATCTCGGGTGACCATATACAACTTCGAACAAGTTTCCATACACAATTAGGATGGATGACCATATACAACTTCGAACAAGTTTCAATCTCGGGTATGCATATAAATGTCTTCGTCCTCGGTATAGTGTTCTCCTTTAGGACTGATGACTTCCCTCATGAAAAATCCTGCTAATTCATCTTGAATTGGTCGGAAGCGAGCTTCTGGACTAAGCCTCCTCTGCAAGTTATCCGTCGCCTTCCGCACGCTATCCGATGCCTTCTGCTCAGAGGTTTGTCTCCGGATGTTCTCACAAACATAGTATCCACATAGATTGCTCCCCGGTGGCTGCTTATCCACATTAACTAACCTTCTAAAATCTAGCTCATGTTTGAATTCACCGACAATTTCTTCTGAGAACCGTCTCCAAACCCTACAGGGCAAGGAAAATTAAATGAACAAGGGAGTTATTAGTTACTTGATATTAGGAAATGAACGAAAGAGACCGATCGATATAGAGCTCAAATGATTGAAAATAATTACTTTTGCAGCATTTTTCTCATGTCGGCCCAAAGCTTTGAATCCGAATCCATAGAGTCCATGATTAGAACTCTGGAGGTGTGAAGTTCAATATTTAGCAGAATCCAGTGGAATCTGCGGACACGTTACATGCACAGTCATGCATAACTCATCGATTAGACATACCATGCATGGAGTAAACAAAAGAGAATGGGCACAAGACAGAAACACTCACCCAAAATGGTAAGGAAATAGAATATTACTTTTGAGTTGATGCTTTCTAAGAAACTTGTACAAGTCTTTCTCCACGTCTTCGGGGTGATTTTGTAACACATGTCCATTAACGATATGTAGGTCAATGAACCCAACATCATGGATGTTTCTTATTTTGCATTCCCAAATCTTCAATCTGCATAATAGCGTACGCAACAATATAGTTAGGACAATATATATATATATATATATATATATATATATATATATAGTGCAGGCAATGAAGAACGAGATGAAATAGAAATAAATCACTTACAGAACGTAGCAACTCAGGATAGATTTGTCGAGGTCGCGCAGATTGAACAGCTGGAACAATTCACTCACATGAACTTGTACGGAGTACCGTTTGGTGTGATGCTCCTCTGTAACATCCGCATAAACATATTCTTTGTCGGCCCATGTTATGAAATGCTTGTACCAACGTAGCAGATTTCACATTTGTGGTGGTAGACTCTTTTCCCGCGCAGGCTCGACGAGAGGCCCATTCCGCACATATTGTAATGCTATCTCACATACTGGCGCATCCTCAAAGCCTAACAAGGCACGAAGAGTCAAACCCATCTCGGACGCTTGTTTCATGGCACTCGCTACAGTCAATCCAAGTGCTGCCGCAGCTGCTATGATCTCGGGGTCCTCTTCCGGACCGGCTTTCACTATGAGTGGGGGGATCGATTGTTTATTCTGCATCCCGAGCTGGTCAACTTGTTTCCCGCTTTTTTTACTTTCTTCTTTCTCCTCCTTCAATATTTTTGCTTGCCTACGAAGTTCATGTCCATAGTCGTCAGGCATATTCAGCTCGGCTTGGGACGGTGTCGTCAAAAAATCCTTAGCCCACTTCTTTTGCTTCTCAGTGAATACTTGCTTGGGCTCAGGCTCTTTTATCGCCTTCATATCTGCCTTCCATTTCTCATAATGAGCAGACGCGGCCAATTTGGTTTCAGCTTCACTAAGTTCCCAAGGCCTTGGGAGGAGAGGCTTCAGTGATGGCTCCGGTACCCTTGTGGTCTTAGGTACATAAGGGTCCGGGTTAATAGTCCAGGAGCGGGTTTCCTTGCTGTCCGCCTGCTTCTGCTTCTTCGCCGGAGGTGGATTGGGGGGCGTCGTACCCGCCGGAGGAGGATTGGGGGGCGTCGTACCCGCCGGAGGAGGATTGGGGGGCGTCGTACCCGCCGGAGGAGGATTGGGGGGGCGGCTGCTTACCCGCCGGAGGTTGTGGATCGGGGGACGGCGTCGAATGGCATGAAGGAGGTGTAGGTGAACCACCACAACCACCACCACCGCCACCACCACCACCACCACCATCGGAGGGGGGTGGACTTGTTAGCCTTGGTGCCTCGCCTGGAAAGACTATGTACTTCTTTTTCCATAGAATGATCTGGCGCTTGACATCTCCAAGTCTTCTCTCCCCTTCGGGTGTAGCTTTGTCAATCTCCAGGTCCTCAAACTCTTATACTATGTCTTCCACCGTGACACGAGCATAGCCATATGCAATGGGGTTGTTGTGGTGGAGTGCTCCAGGTGTACAGGGTAAAGCACTGCCGGTAGCTACCTTCGTGGAAACGTTCCCCACGGGATAATGCAGATCACATTCTTTCATCTCCTTTACATCATCCACGGGGTAGTGAGGCTCCGGTGCACGAATCTCGATCGTCGGTGCATTAGCACCAGGTGGGGCATCCGTGGAAGCCACGCTGCTTCTCCGCTGCTGGCTTCCGTGATCCGCTTCATGATCTTCATGCGGCCCTGCAGCCGATTTTTCTTTTACTAGTTCATGCACGGTCTGCTTCAACTCATGGAGTTCCGATGCAAACTTCGCCAAAAGATCTGCATCCCGGTCCGTCTTTCTCTTACGGCTTCTGTAACAGTACGGGTCATTGTCCTGGGAAAACCCTACTTTCCACGAAATTCTGCCTTTGCCTCGTACATGTCCTCCGTGTTCATCATTCCCGAGGGCTGTTGTCAGTGCGTCTTTCTCTCTGTTGAACTTGATCAAGCCCTCTTGAGCTTGGGTCATTGCGTCAATAAGGGCTTGGGTGGGAGCAAACTTTTTCTTCCGGTGAACACACACCCCTGTCTCCGGGTCTAGCGATCCCCCATGCCCGTACCACCAGCTTTTGGCCCTTGGGTCCCATCCCTCTCTACCTAGAGGGATTCCTCGCACCCTCAGGTCCTCCTCCATCTTCTGCGACTTAGGCTCCGAATGGCGGTATCCTCCTGGCCCCATAATATGATGGTACTTTTTCTTACTCGCATTATCCTTATTTTTTTTCGATATTTCCTTGAAATGCTCCGATTTCTTTTGCCTCACAAATTCTGGCCAATCATCTTTCAGTTTCTCATGTTGTCCATTGAAATCCGGAGTCTTGCCCTTGTTGACATAGTCACGGGTTAAATTTTTCTTGAAGTTCTGGAATGCTTCGGCCATCTTTTGAAGAGCAAACTCTTTAACTAGCCTCCTCCTCTCACGTCCACCCGGAACCTCGTTACCGAATTCATTGACTTTGTTGTATTCCGGAGGTAGAATGAAATGTTCCATAAGCTTTCTCCAGCAATCATTTTTTGTCCTCTTGTCGACAAAACTGAAACCAAGACGTGCCTTCTTTGGCTCCTTCCATTCCTGGACGGTGATCGGGACGTTCTCTCTAACAACGACTCCGCATTGGTTGATAAACTTTGAGGTGTGCTGTAGGGGCTTGCCAGTTTCACTGACAAAATCAATGGTATATGTTTCTCCTGTTTTCATCGCCTTGGATTTGCCACGCTTTGTCGTACTCGATCCGGCCGAGGGCTAAAAAAAGAAAGAGAATCGCGCGCGTTAATACATATGTATTCACATTTCAGTAAGTTTGTATCACGAGAGGCTTAATGTATATATATACCTCGCCGGAGGTGGTTGCTACTTGCAATTCGAGATCGTCGTTTGTTGACGGTTGACCTCCGTCGACAATGTCCGTTCCTTCACCTTCTTGATCATCGACAATGTTTGTTCCACCGTCAAGGTTCAGAAAAGAAGAGACTACATCCTCTTCTTGCTCATCTGCTGAGCCCGGCACATAAGGAATCTCGTTGTTTATGATGCCCATTAAATAACGTTCAGCCTCCGGATCCCTAAGCGGCTCGGCTCTATCGTCCGCCATATGTCACTCCTGCATGTAGTAAAAATTAATTAAGTATAAAGGAACTAAAAAATAAGATTAAGGGGACATAGAGGAGGAGCAGCGACGGTTGAATGATTAAGAGCTATTAAAAAATAAAATTGATGTTTTTTTGGTCAAATTTATACAATTATTCCCAAATAAATTTCCTTTTCTTCTTCCTTTTCTTTTTCCTTTTCTTCTTCCTTTTCTTTTTCCTTTTCTTTTTCCTTTTCTTTTTCCTTTTCTTATTTTGTTTTTCCTTTTCTTCTTCCTTTTCTTTTTCCTTTTCTTCTTCCTTTTCTTTTTCCTTTTCTTCTTCCTTTTTTCTTCCTTTTCTTTTTCCTTTTCTTCTTCCTTTTCTTTTTCCTTTTCTTTTTCCTTTTCTTAGTTTGTTTTTCCTTTTCTTCTTCCTTTTCTTTTTTCCTTTTCTTCTTCCTTTTCTTTTTCCTTTTCTTTTTCCTTTTCTTTTTCCTTTTCTTCTTTCTTTTCTTTTTTCTTTTCTTCTTCCTTTTCTTTTTCCTTTTCTTTTTCCTTTTCTTTTTCCTTTTCTTCTTCCTTTTCTTTTTCCTTTCCTTCTTCCTTTTCTTCTTCCTTTTCTTTTTCCTTTTCTTCTTCCTTTTCTTATTTTGTTTTTCCTTTTCTTTTTCCTTTTCTTTTAATTAGTTATGTGTGACACCCAAGTTTTTATTTGGATTTTTCAAAAGGCTTTTATTTGACTTCAGGGGAGTGATCAAAAAATTTTCTTCAAGAGAACTCTCACTCTCAAATATTTTCTTTACAGAAAAAGTTTTATTTGGATTCAACCAAGATCTGTCTTTGGTCTTGGAGGTTCTTGCTTTTCACTTGGACTCAAGACAAAATATTTTCACTTGGGAAATGACTTTTGAAAATCTCCTTGAAAATTTGCACTATGGCTTTTGGAAAATCCTTTGCCACTTTCAACAATTCCTTCTTGCCATGGCCCTAGTGCAAATCCTCTCCCCTAACCCTTCCCTCACCTTTGGATCATGTTTTACACCTAATCCAGCAAGTTGAACCTCCCCATGTGTTTATTTCCATTTAAATTCTATTCAAATAATTTTCTGCCTCCTTTTCTAGCACTTGGAGATTTGCAAAGGAACTCCACTTTCTGTCTTGATTTTTGCCCCCAAACCTTTTTCCCCTCCTAGTCCTTTGAACCCTCAACCTAGAACCATGAAGATCCACTGGTCTTCAGTTCAAAATTTTCAAACTACACCTGCTGCAAGTTTGGACCAGATTTGTCCAATTTGGTGAAATTCATTCAAAACCTCCTCCAAAAATTCCAAATAAAATCAGGCAGCCTCTGGGTGCATTGAGTTGTCACCTCACCAAGTTACAACTCCAGAAAAATTCATCTCATAGCCAAAACCTTCTGTCGAACACCTGCAGTGCACTGTCTATGTCAAGTTCAGAAAGTTCAGAGAACACTGCAGTGGCCTGCTGTCGTTTTCTTCAGAGAAGGACGTCGATCTCGCCAGTGCCACCGCGTCGCCTTGCTCCTCGTCCCCGCCCTCTTGTTCCTGCACCGCACGAATGCCTGGCACCTTGCGGGCGTCGGCGATGAGCCACAGAAGGTGCGCCGCCCCGTGACCGACGCCGGCGGCGGCTTTGCGGACGCCAGCGGGAGACACGGCGCCGACGACGCCACCCAGCGCCGCCCAAACCACCGGAGCCCGCCGCGTGGCCTTCCACTCCCCCGAATGCGCTGCCGCACTCGTCGTGAACCGTAGGGCACGGAGCACGCTCTCTGCCGCCGTTGAGCCCGTGCGGTCACCTCACCGTGGACCGAAGCCATTACGCCAAGACCGACCCCGTTTAGCTGTGAAACGACTCCAGTAACCTCCACTGATGCTGCCTGGCCACTGAAACCTCCTGCCAATCCACTGCTCCGCCGTAATCGCTCGCCGGAGATTCTCCGTTCACGGCCACCCCGTCGATCTGCCTATAAATAGAGGCCCCGAGCTTCAACTCGAGCACCCACCATCCCTGCACTCCCCCTGGAGCAAGCCTAGCCACTGGTAGAGCCCCGAGGAGGCCTCCTTCCTCGACTCCGGCCGCCGCGACCCGCCACGGGATCCAGCCCGATTCGCCCCCGAGTGTGCTCCTCCGCCTCCATTCTCTTGCCAGTAGCTTCACCTTGCATCCCTCGTTCTGACCCGCGCCTCAATTTGTAGCTTGCAGCCCTCCACCGGAGTTCCCCATCCTCACCCGACCCGCCGTCCGCCGGAGATAGTGTCGCCGTCGACGTGGTGCTCCCCGTTGGACGAGTCCACCACCCACCGACGCGGAAGAAGACGCTGAAGCTCTTGCTACCCTCCGTTTCTGCTAACTCGCCGTGGTTCGACGCCGGCGTCCACCGCAGTCTTCGGGCGCCGGCGAGCTTTTTAAACCTGACAGGTGGACCCCGCCTGTCAGCCTCTATCCTATTCTCCTTCGAACCATTTTCTGTTGGCGCCTTCGGGCAAATACGTTTTCTCCTTTGCGCTTGCGCATTCCCAACCGAAACGTTTTCTGTTTTCTCAGTTAAAACCCTGGAACTTTTCTGTTTCATTACAGATAATTCCCTGGACAGAAACCTTTATAACTTTTTAATAAAAAGGTGTTTTTGAGTGATTCTTTTTCTGACAATCTTCAAATTTTGTCTAGTTTTTTATGGGATTTATTTGAAAAATATTTGGAAAAGTTTATGTGCAAGTGTTGGTTTTCACGTTAGTACCCGTTTCGTGATTGCCGTAGGTTCCGGAAGAGGTGAAGGAGCCGCGAACTTCGCCGAGCTAGACTCCGACTTCTCTGAACCAGGCAAGCATGTTTTGAACATTTGATATGACAAGTGTTTTGCATGTTCGCGTGAAAGTTTGTGCGTGGCATATGAGTATTGGTAAATACCTCGTTGCTTGTAAGGCAACAACTCGGTTGTTCCAAAGTCGCGATGATCTCTGATGAGAGATGGCCTAATCATGTGGTGACATGAAGGGCAGCAAGGTGGTACTTTTGTAGCATACCAGCCTTGCGTCATCCGACTTTCTCCGACGTTAACGTGGTTGGAGCCACGTTGTCGTTCCTTTCCCGCATGTTCCAAAGTTGCGATGATCTCTGATGAGAGGTGGCCTAATCATGTGGTGACTTGAAGGGCAGCAAGGTGGTACAGTTGTAGCATACCAGCCTTGCGTCATCCGACTTTCTCCGTCGTTAACGTGGTTGGAGCCACGTTACCGTTCTTTCCCCTTTCTGTGCTACCACATGTCTCATTGCCAGGATGCGGTTTAGTAAGTTGGTAACCTCTTTCCGTGTACACACCAAACAGAGAGGCCGGGATGATGGTACCTGGCCCAGGATTAAAGCCAGTCATCCGGTCAGGGGGCATGGGTGTTTCCGGTTGGGACCGAGAGGGGCCACCCCCTTAGAGCGCGCGTATAAAAATTTGATCCCATGCTACGCGAGGTTGTAGCCTCCCCGTATCAAGGTTTTTCTTGAATGTTGCCGAGGGTGATCCCTGGCTTCGGACGGTTGAATTGGGTGTGTACTGGTTAGACGTGTTTCTTCCAAAACACCGTAGACGGAACTAGTCCCCGTGACTACTGAAATCCGTTGGCTGTGGTTAAGTACAAACTCTGCAGAGTCAATTCTCTCCAAATCATCGTATCCATGATCAAGTAGTGTAAACATTATATCCATATCTATCCGTGTGAAAAAAACTTGTCCCCGGTGAACAAGCTCAAGTGGTAAATCCAGTTTTATTGTTATTTCTGTGGATGGACTAACCTTATATTTGTCGCATGCTTGTGATAATTTATGTTCCCGAACGATTGTATTATTGAGCTGTGATATAAGCCCTGTATGTGACGTCGCGCAGACGTCCGACTGTGGCGTGTACTCGTTTCTCACTTTAAATATAAGCCCTTTATGTGATGTCGCTCAGACGTCCGACTGTGGCATGCACTGTCTTTATTTTCTGTTATAAGCCCTTTATGTGGTGTCGCCCCGACGCCCGACTGTGGCATTATCATCCCGTATTTTCCGCTCGAGGAGTCTTTTAGACACTCGTTTGGCACCAGTATTATTATTCCGCATTTTCTGCTCGAGGAGTCTTTCAGACACTCGTTTGGCACCAGTATTATTATTCCGCATTTTCCGCTCGAGGAGTCTTTCAAACACTCGTTTGGCACCAGCATTATTATTCCGCATTTTCCGCTCGAGGAGTCTTTCAGACACTTGTTTGGCACCAGTATTATTATTCCGCATTTTCCGCTCGAGGAGTCATTCAGACACTCGTTTGGCACCAGTATTGCTATTCTGCAGTTTCCGCTCGAGGCGTCCTTCAGACCCTCGCTTGGCACCCAGTATTTATTATCTCTATGTCTGATCGCACTGGTTAACTTGTTCATGTGCTTCATGTTTACATTTGTTATACCTTATGTCCGAACTGTCTTGCGAGTACTTTCATAGTACTCACCTGTCTTGTTGATTTGGCCAGATGTTGACGAAGGCGATCTCTTGGATGAAGGGTTTGATAGCGCGTCCGATGCCTAGAGGAGTCCCAGTCAGTCCTGCGCGATCCCGGATATTGGTCACTTGCTTTGTATACGCTTCCGCCACCCGCAATAAGTCTTCTCGAGCCTCACTCCGACGCTCGAAGAGTTGTAGTCTTCTGGAATCATATCACTCCCTTCGCGATGGTATTTCCACCACCGTTATTATCGTGAGTTAGTAGTTTGCCACCCTACCCACCGTCTTGTTTTAGCGGCGTGCATGTAATAAATTGTTGGGCAGTCTCTGCTCAACCTTGTAGTATATTTAGTACTCCTGGTATTTTTTCTTCTGTGACCAAGATATTGTCTACCAGTGAGAAGGAATTCTTCCTCGCTGGTCCGGAAAAGGGATTGGTCTCTCAATAATTATTTTTATTGAAAAACCGGTCGTGACATTATGCCATTTTCTTTTTCCTTTTCTTTCAATTAGGGGCGGTGGCGGCGGCAACTCGCAGGGCAGTTGCGGCGGCGGTGGCAGCGCAGGGAAGGGGCGGCGGCGCAGGGGGAAGGGAGCGGAGCTCACTGGGGGCGGCGGCGGCAGCGCGCAGGGGCAGGGGCAGCGGTGGCGGCGGCGCGCAGGGCACGGCAGGGGCGGCGGCGGCAGTGCAGGGCAAGGGCGGCGGCGTAGGGCAGGGGAAGTGGGGGCAGAGCTCACTGGGGGCGGCGGAGCTCACTGGGGGAGCGTGCAGGCTCGGGGAAGGGCGCCGCAGCAGTAGCCTGGCGGCGTCGGCGTCGATCGGCGTCGGGGCAGGGCGTCGGCGTCGAGAGGAGAATGGGAGGTGGGGGAAAATTTACTAAGTGTTGTATATATAGACAGAGCATTGGTCCCGGTTCGTGGCACCAACCGGGACCAATGCCCCCCTTTAGTCGCGGTTGGGGACACCAACCGGGACTAAAGGGAACCCTTTAGTCGCGGTTGGTGTCCCCAACCACGACTAAAGGTCCTTTCGCGCCGCTTTTGTTCCCGCGCGGAAAGAGCCTTTAGTCGCGGTTCGTGTCACGAACCGCGACTAAAGGTCCTTTTTCATATACTTTTCATTTTAAAATCTTAAAAATAGAAATAATATATCAAAAAATTCAAAAAAATAAAACTAATTCATTTTAAAATCATAAAAATAGAAATAATATATCAAAAAATTCAAAAAAATAAAACTAATTCATTTTAAAATCTTAAAAATAGAAATAATATATCAAAAAATTCAAAAAAATTAATTCATTTTAAAATCTTAAAAATAGAAATAATATATCAAAAAATTCAAAAAAATAAAACTAATTCATTTGAAAATCTTAAAAATACAAATAATATATCAAACCATGCAAAAAAATAAAACTAATTCATTTGAAAATCTTAAAAATACAAATAATATGTCAAAAAATTCAAAAAAATAAAACTAATTCATTTTAAAATCTTAAAAATACAAATAATATATCAAAAAATCCAGAAAAATAAAACTAATTCATTTAATAATTCAGACCGATTGTTTTGTTCTACATCCTCGATCCCTTGAAGGTTTGACAAAAGGTTTGATACATCATTCCGTTCATCGACCAAATACAAATCATCCGGATTCGCCATCATACGTCCTGCCGTGCATTTGGTATGCATATATGCACTCAGTAGCCACGGCAGGGCTGTATGATGGCGATACCGATTGTTTTGTTCTACATCCTCGATCCCTTGAAGGTTTGACAAAAGGTTTGATACATCATTCAGTTCATCGACCAAATACAAATCATCCGGATTCGCCATCGTACGTTTTAATTCACATGATCCATTCAACAAAGTTTGGTATGATAAATTATTACACATCAATTCTTCCCTTGTGTCCCTGCTTGCTTACGATTGTGCCGTATCCATGGAGCACCCTCTTCATTTAACTTAATGCTTGGGCCAGTGTTCACTTTGAAGGGCAGAATTTCACCAAACATATTATAATCTTCTGACATGTCTGTCTTGTCCTCCACTCCCACGATGTTTCTTTTACCTGAAAGAACAATGTGGCGCTTTGGATCATCGCATGATGTACTGATCGTTTTCTTATCTTTCCGTTTCCTCGGTTTGCTACTCATGTCCTTCAAATGAAAAACTTGAGCGACATCTTTGGCAAGGACGAATGGTTCGTCAAGGTAACCAAGATTGTTGAAATCCACCATTGTCATTCCGTATTGCTCGTCCACCTTTACCCCACCTCCTGTTAGCTTGAACCATTTGCACCGGAACAAAGGGACCTTAAAGGAGGGTCCATAGTCAAGTTCCCATATCTCCTCTATGTAACCATAATATGTGACCTTTTGCCCATTCTCGGTTGCTGCATCAAAGCGGACACCACTGTTTTGGTTGGTGCTCTTTTTATCTTGGGCGATGGTGTAAAATGTATTCCCATTTATCTCGTACCCTTGCAAAGTCGTTATAGTCGAAGATGGTTTCTTGGCCAACATGTACAGCTGATCTCCAACATCATTGTCCTTCATTAAATGTTTTCTCAACCAACTGCCGAAAGTCTCCATGTGGGCCTTTCTAATCCAGGATTCAGGCTTCCCCGGGTTGTCCGAGCGTAAAATATTCTTGTGTTGCTCGAAGTACGGAGCCACCAAGCTGGAATTTTGCAGAACTGTGTGGTGTGCTTCAGTCATAGAATGACCATCCATACATATCGTTGATTTCCTTCCGATCGTGCCTTTTCCACTTAGTCTCCCCTCCTGCCGCGATTGAGGAATACCAATTGGCTTAAGGTCAGGAACATAGTCAATACAGAACTCAATTACCTCCTCATTTCCATAGCCCTTGACGATGCTTCCTTCTGGCCTAGCACGGTTACGAACATATTTCTTTAATACTCCCATGAACCTCTCAAAGGGGAACATATTGTGTAGAAATACAGGACCGAGAATGGAAATCTCTTCGACTAGGTGGAGCAGGAGGTGCGTCATAATATCGAAGAAGGATGGTGGGAACACCAACTCGAAACTGACAAGGCATTGGACCACATCGTTCTGTAACCGTGGTAGATCTTCTCGATTGATTACCTTCTGAGAGATTGCATTGAGGAATGCACATAGCTTCACAATGGCTACTCGAACATTTTCCGGTAGGAGCCCCCTCAAAGCAATCGGAAGCAATTGCGTCATAATCACGTGGCAGTCGTGAGACTTCAGGTTTAGGAACTTTTTGTCCGCCATGTTTATTATTCCCTTTATATTCGACGAGAAGCCAGACGGGACCTTCATACTGCTCAGGCATTCAAAAAAAAATGACCCTCTCTTCTTTGGTAAGAGCGTAGCTGGAACGACCTTGAAACCATTCCGGATGCCGGTCATCTGGGTCTTTCAAAAGTTGTTGGTCCTGCCGTGCTTCCTTTGTATCATTTGTCTTCCCATACACGCCCAAGAAGCTTAGCAGGTTCACGCAAATATTCTTCGTAACATGCATCACGTCGATTGCAGAGCGGACATCTAGGACTTTCCAATATTCTAGCTCCCAAAATATAGATTTCTTCTTCCACATGGGTGCGTGCCCGTCAACTCCCCGCGGAACTGATTGTCCGCCAGGACCCTTTCCAAAGATGACTTTCAAATCCTTGACCATATCAAATATCTCAACACCAGTACGTTCCGTAGGCTTCGGCCGGTGATCTGCCTTGCCGTTGAAATGCTTGCCTTTCTTTCTTACGTTATGATTTCGGGGAAGAAATCGACGATGACCCAGGTACACGTTCTTCTTACAATTACCCAAACGTACACTTTCAGTCTCATGTAAGCAGTGCGTGCATGCATTGTATCCCTTATTTGTCTGTCCCGAAAGGTTACTGAGAGCAGGCCAATCGTTGATGGTTACAAAAAGCAACGCTCGTAGGTCAAATTCCTCTCCTTTGTGCTCATCCCAGACACGTACACCAGGTCTGCCCCACAACTGTAAAAGTTCATCAACTAATGGCCTTAGGTACACATCGATGTCGTTGCCGGGTTGCTTTGAACCTTGGATGAGCACTGGCATCATAATGAACTTCCGCTTCATGCACAACCAAGGAGGAAGGTTGTAGATGCATAGAGTCACGGGCCAGGTGCTATGGCTGGAGCTCTGCTCGCCAAAAGGATTCATGCCATCAGTACTTAGACCAAATCTTATGTTCCTTGTGTCACCTGCAAAATCTTTGAACACTCTGTCGATCTTTCTCCATTGCGTTCCATCAGCGGGGTCTCTCAACTCCCCGTCGGACTTACGGTCCTCTTTGTGCCATCGCAACGACTTGGCATGCTTTTTGTTCCTGAACAGACGTTTCAACCGTGGTATTATAGGAGCATACCACATCACCTTGGCGGGAACCCTCTTCCTGGGTTTCTCGCCCTCAACATCGTCACCAGGGTCATCGCCTCTGATCTTATAACGCAATGCAGTGCATACAGGGCATTCATTCAAATTCTCGTATTCACCGCGGTAGAGGATGCAGTCGTTAATGCATGCATGTATCTTCAGAACCTCTAAACCTAGAGGGCAGACAACCTTCTTTGGTTCGTACGTACTGGCGGGCAACTCGTTATTCTTCGGAAACATATTCTTCAACATTTTCAGCAAATTTTCAAATGCTGAGTCAGCTACACCTTCCCGTGCCTTCCATTTTAGCAAATCCAGTGTGCAGCCCAGCTTTTTCAGACTATTATCGCATCCTGGGTACAACGACTTTTTGTGATCCTCTAACATGCGATCCAAATTCTCCCTCTCCTTGTCAGTTTCGCAGCGTCTCCGTGCATCAGCAATGGTCCGACCAAGATCATCAGCGGGCTCATCATGTGCCTCTTCTTCACCTTCACCTAACCCTTCCCCACCTTCAGCATCATCCTCCATGAAAGTATCACCGAAATGATCATGATAGTTGTCATCGATATCATCCCCTTCTTCATCTTCTTCCATTCTAACCCCTCTTTCTCCATGCTTGGTCCAACAATTATAGCTTCACATGAAACCGCGCCGAAGCAGGTGCATGTGAACGTCTCTTGAGGAGGAGTAACCCTTCTGATTCTTACAGACAGCACATGGACAGATAATAAAACCTCGCTGCTTGTTCGCATTTGCCACTACGAGGAAATCTTTCAAACCCGTAGTGAACTCGCCGGAGAGTCGGGGACCGTACATCCATTGCCGATTCATCTGCATTATTATTATATAAAGTATATAATTAACCATCATGCATTTGTTAAACTAACTAGCTAGAAATAATACAAATTAAATAATGAACTACACACATGCATATTTTATCAATGACACATGAAAGGTTCAAGTTGCTAACCGCGATCGCGGAGGAAAAATAAATGAGAAAGCTCAAGTGTGGCTCGGAAACTTCATATCATGTTTGTTTCATGCTCTCGGGCATTTCATCAAACACCTTGTGTGCATAGGAGGAACCAAAAGCAAACCCACCACCCCCCTTCTGAATATTGTGAAGTGAGCTGAGTGAAGTGAAGTGAGCTGAGTCCTATATATAAGGATGGGCCTTTAGTCCCGGTTGGCCTGGCCAACCGCGACTAAAGGCCTTCGGGCCACCCTGAGGACCTTTGGTCCCGGTTGGCCAGGCCAACCGGGACTAGAGCCCCTCCCGTCCGCCAGCTGTCGACCGAGCGCGCTGGGCCCAGATAGTTGGTCGCGGGTCTCCTCCCGAACCGTGACTAAAGACCCCTTTGGTCGCCGTTCGATTATTTTGGGGACTAATGGGGGCGTATGGAAGCCTCTTTTTCTACTAGTGAAATCGTCACCGAACGTTAAGCGTGCGGACCCTACGGGTTCGAGAACTATGTAGACATAATCGAGACACGTCTTCGGTCAATAACCAATAGCGGAACCATGATGCTCATGTTGGCTCCTACATATTGTACGAAGATCTTTATCGGTCAAACCGTATAACAACATACGTTGTTCCCTTTGTCATCGGTATGTTACTTGCCTGAGATTCCATGGTCTGTAATGCATAATCCCGCAACTAACTCATTAGTCACATTGTTTGCAAGGCTTATAGTGATGTGCATTACCGAGACGGCCCAGAGATACCTCTCCGACAATCGAAGTGACAAATCCTAATCTCGATCTATGCCAGCGCAACAAGTACCATCGGAGACACCTATAGAGCACCTTTATAATCACCCAGTTACGTTGTGACGTTTGGTAGCACAGAAAGAGTTCCTCCGGTAATCGGGAGTTGCATAATCTCATAGTTATAGGAACATGTATAAGTCATGAAGAAAGCAATAGCAGTAAACTAAAACAATCAAGTGCTATGCTAACGGAATGGGTCAAGTCAATCACATCATTCTCCTAATGATGTGATCCCGTTTATCAAATGACAGCTCATGTCTATGGCTAGGAAACTTAACCATCTTTGATCAACGAGCTAGTCAAGTAGAGGCATACTAGTGACACTCTGTTTTGTCTATGTATTCACACATGTATTATGTTTCCGTTTAATACAATTCTAGCACGAATAATAAACATTTATCATGAAATAAGGAAATAAATAATAACTTTATTATTGCCTCTAGGGCATATTTCCTTCAGTCTCCCACTTGCACTAGAGTCAATAATCTAGTTCGCATCGCCATGTGATTGATCACCAATAGTTCTCATCACCATGTGATTAGTTCACATCGCCATGTGACTAATATCCAAAGGGTTTTACTAGAGTCAATAATCTAGTTCACATCGCTATGTGATTAACACCCAAAGAGTACTAAGGTGTGATCATGTTTTGCTTGTGAGAGAACTTAGTCTGTCACATTCAGATCCGTATGTATTTTGCAAATTTCTATGTCTACAATGCTCTGCATGGAGCTACTTTAGCTAATTGCTCCCACTTTCAATATGTATCCAGATTGAGATTTAGAGTCATCTGGATCAGTGTCAAAACTTGCATCGACGTAACCCTTTACGACAAACCTTTTGTCACCTCCATAATCGAGAAATATATCCTTATTCCACTAAGGATAATTTTGACCGCTGTTCAGTGATCTACTCCTAGATCACTATTGCACTCCCTTGCCACACTTAGTGTAGGGTATACAATAGATCTGGTACACAGCATGGCATACTTTATAGAACCTATGGCTGAGGCATAAGGAATGACTTTCATTCTCTTTCTATCTTCTGCCGTGGTCGGGCTTTGAGTCTTACTCAATTTTACACCTTGTAACACAGGCAAGAACTCTTTCTTTGACTGTTCCATTTTGAACTACTTCAAAATCTTGTCAAGGTATGTACTCATTGAAAAAACTTATCAAGCATCTTGATCTATCTCTATAGATCTTGATGCTCAATATGTAAGCAGCTTCACCGAGGTCTTTCTTTGAAAAACTCCTTTCAAATACTCCTTTATGGTTTCCAGAAAATTCTACATTATTTCCGATCAACAATATGTCATTCACATATATTTATCAGAAATGTTGTAGTTCTCCCACTCACTCTCTCGTAAATACAGGCTTTACCGCAAGTCTATATAAAACTATATGCTTTGATCAACTCATCAAAGCGTATATTCCAACTCCGAGATGCTTGCACCACTCCATAGATGGATCGCTGGAGCTTGCACATTTTGTTAGCACCTTTAGGATCGACAAAACCTTCTGGTTGCATCATATACAACTCTTCTTTAAGAAATCCATTAAGGAATGTAGTTTTGACATCCATTAGCCAGATTTCATAAAATGTGGCAATTTGCTAACATGATTCAGACAGACTTAAGCATCGCTACGAGTGAGAAAATCTCATCGTAGTCAACACCTTGAACTTTGTCAAAAACATTTTTCGACAAGTCTAGCTTTGTAGATAGCAACACTACTATCAGTGTCCGTCTTCCTCTTGAAGATCCATTTATTTTCTATGGCTTGCCGATCATCGGGCAAGTCAACCAAAGTCCACACTTTGTTCTCATACATGGATCCCATCTCAGATTTCATGGCCTCAAGCCATTTCGCGGAATCTGGGCTCATCATCACTTCCTCGTAGTTCGTAGGTTCGTCAAGGTCAAGTAACATGACCTCCAGAACAGGATTACCGTACCACCCTGGTGCGGATCTCACTCTGGTTGACCTACGAGGTTCGGAAGTAACTTGATCTGAAGTTACATGATCATCATCATTAGCTTCTTCACTAATTGGTGTAGGAGTCACAGGAACAGATTTCTGTGATGAACTACTTTCCAATAAGGGAGCAGGTACAGTTACCTCATCAAGTTCTACTTTCTTCCCACTCACTTATTTCGAGAGAAACTCCTTCTCTAGAAAGGATCCATTCTTAGCAACGAATGTTTTGCCTTCGGATCTGTGATAGAAGGTGTACCAAACTATCTCCTTTGGGTATCCTATGAAGACACATTTCTCCAATTTGGGTTTGAGCTTATCAGGATGAAACTTTTTCACATAAGCATCGCAACCCCAAACTTTAAGAAATGACAACTTTGGTTTCATGCCAAACCATAGTTCACGTGGTGTCGTCTCAACGGATTTAGATGGTGCCCTATTTAATGTGAATGCAGCTGTCTCTAATGCGTAACCCCAAAATGATAGTGGTAAATCGGTAAGAGACATCATAGATTGCACCATATCTAATAAAGTATGGTTACGATGTTCGGACACACCATTACGCTGTGGTGTTCCAGATGGCATGAGTTGCGAAACTATTCCGCATTGTTTCAAATGAAGACCAAACTCGTAACTCAAATATTTTCCTCCATGATCAGATCGTAGAAACTTTATTTTCTTGTTACGATGATTTTCCACTTCACTATGAAATTATATGAACTTTTCAAATGTTTCAGACTTATGTTTCATCAAGTAGATATACCCATATCTGCTCAAATCATCTATGAAGGTCAGAAAATAAGATACCCGCTGTGAGCCTCAACACTCATCGGATCGCATACATCAGTATGTATTGTTTCCAATAAGTCAGTTGCTTGCTCCATTGTTCCGGAGAACGGAGTCTTAGTCATCTTGCCCATAAGGCATGGTTCGCAAGCATCAAGTGATTCCAAAATCCCATCGGCACGGAGTTTCTTCATGCGCTTTACACCAATATGACCTAAACGGCAGTGCCACAAATAAGTTGCACTATCATTATTAACTTTGCATCTTTTGGCTTCAATATTATGAATATTTGTATCACTACGATCGAGATA
This sequence comes from Triticum aestivum, assembly GCF_018294505.1. Taxonomy (NCBI): domain Eukaryota; kingdom Viridiplantae; phylum Streptophyta; class Magnoliopsida; order Poales; family Poaceae; genus Triticum; species Triticum aestivum. The sequence goes on along the minus strand of NC_057799.1, from coordinate 66,848,208 downwards.
CAACAAACCATTTTCATTGGGTGTATGACCATAGAAGGTTTTATTCATGTAAACAGAACAACAATTATTCTCTAACTTAAATGCGTATTGCAATAAACATGATCAAATCATATTCATGGTTAACGCAAACACCAAATAACATTTATTTAGGTTCAACACTAATGCCGAAAGTATAGGGAGTGTACGATGATGATCTTATCAATCTTGGAACCACTTCCAACACACATCGTCACTTCACCCTTAACTAGTAACTGTTCATTCTGCAACTCCCGATTCGAGTTACTAATCCTAGCAACTAAACTAGTACCAAATACTGATGGGTTGCTATAAACACTAGTAAAGCACATCAATAACATGTATATCAAATATACCTTTGTTCACTTTGCCATCCTTCTTATCCGCCAAATACTTGGGGTAGTTCCGCTTCTAGTGACCAGTCCCTTTGCAGTAGAAGCACTTAGTCTCAGGCTTAGGTCTAGACTTGGGCTTCTTCACTTGAACAGCAACTTGCTTGCCGTTCTTCTTGAAGTTCCCCTTCTTCCCTTTGCCCTTTTTCTTGAAAATAGTGGTCTTGTCAACCATCAACACTTGATGTTTTTCTTGATTTCTACCTTCGCCGATTTTAGCATCGCGAAGAGCTTGGGAATTTTTTTCGTCATCCCTTGCATATTATGGTTCATCACGAAGTTCTAGTAACTTGGTGATAGTGACTAGAGAACTTTGTCAATTACTATCTTATCTGGAAGATTAACTCCCACTTGATTCAAGCAATTGTAGTACCTAGACAATCTGAGCACATGCTCACTAGTTGAGCTATTCTCCTCCATCTTGTAGGCAAAGTACTGTCCGAGGTCTCATACCTCTGGACACGGGCATGAGTAAGAAATACCAATTTCAACTCTTGGAACATCTTATATGCTCCGTGGCATTCAAAACATTTTTGAAGTCCTAATTCTAAGCCATAAAGCATGGTGCACTAAACTATCAAGTAGTCATCGTATCGAGCTTGCCAAACGTTCATAACGTCTGCATCTGCTCCTGCAATTGGTCTGTCACCTAGCGGTGCATCAAGGACAGAATTCTTCTGTGCAACAATGAGGATAATCCTCAGATCATGGATCCAATCCGCATCATTGCTACTAACATCTTTCAACTTAGTTTTCTCTAGGAACATATCAAAAATAAAACAGGGGAGCTAAACGCGAGCTATTGATCTACAACATAGATATGCTAATACTACCAGGACTAAGTTCATGATAAATTAAAGTTCAATTAATCATATTACTTAAGAAATCCCACTTAGATAGACATCCCTCTAATCATCTAAGTGATCACGTGATCCATATCAACTAAACCATGTCCGATCATCACGTGAGATGGAGTAGTTTTCAATGGTGAACATCACTACGTTGATCATATCTACTATATGATTCACGCTCGACCTTTCGGTCACAGTGTTCCGAGGCCATATCTGCATATGCTAGGTTCGTCAAGTTTAACCCAATTATTCTGCGTGTGCAAAACTGGCTTACACCCGTTGTATCTGAACGTAGAGCTTATCACACCTGATCATCACGTGGTGTCTCGGCACGACGAACTTTCGCAACGGTGCATACTCAGGAGAACACTTATACCTTGAAATTTAGTGAGAGATCATCTTATAGTGCTACCGTCAAACAAAGCAGAATAAGATGCATAAAAGAGAAACATCACATGCAATCAATATAAGTGATATGATATGGCCATCATCATCTTGTGCCTTTGATCTCCATCTCCAAAGCACCGTCATGATCACCATTGTCACCAGCGCGACACCTTGATCTCCATCGCAGCATCGTTGTCGTCTCACCAACTATTGTTTCTACGACTATCGCTATCGCTTAGTGATAAAGTAAAAACAATTACAGGGTGATTGCATTGCATAAAATAAAGCGACAACCATATGGCTCCTGGCAGTTGCCGATAACTCTGTTACAAAACATGATCATCTCATACAATAAAATTTAGCATCATGTCTTCACCATATCACATCACAGCATGCCCTGCAAAACCAAGTTAGACGTCCTCTATTTTGTTGTTGCAAGTTTTACGTGGCTGCTACGGGCTGAACAAGAACCGTTCTTACCTACGCATTAAAACCACAACGATATTTCGTCAAGTTAGTGTTGTTTTAACCTTCGCAAGGACCGAGCATAGCCACACTCAGTTCAACTAAAGTTGGAGAAACTGACACCCGCCAGCCACCTGTGTGCGAAGCACGTCGGTAGAACCAGTCTCGGGTAAGCGTACGCGTAATGTCGGTCGGGGCCGCTTCACCCAACAATACCGCCGAACCAAAGTATGACATGTTGGTAAGTAGTATGACTTGTATCGCCCACAACTCACTTGTGTTCTACTTGTGCATATATCATCTACGCATAAACTTGGCTCGGATGCCACTGTTGGGGAACGTAGTAATTTCAAAAAATTCCTACGCACACGCAAGATCATGGTGATGCATAGCAACGAGAGGGGAGAGTGTCGTATACGTACCCTCGTAGACCGTAAGCAGAAGTGTTATGACAACGCGGTTGATGTAGTCGTACGTCTTCACGATCGACCGATCCTCAGTATCGAACGTACGGCACCTCCGCATTCAGCACACGTTCAGCTCGTTGACGTCCCGCGAACTCATGATCTAGTAGAGCTTCGGGGAAGAGCTTCGTCAGCACGACAGCGTGGTGACGGTGTTGATGAAGTTACCGACGCAGGGCTTCGCCTAAGCACTGCTACGATATGACCGAGGTAGATTATGGTGGAGGGGGCACCGCACACGGCTAAGAGATCAATGATCAATTGTTATGTCTATGGGGTGCCCCCTGGCCACGTATATAAAGGATGGAGGGAGGAGGAGGCCGGCCCTCATATGGCGCGCCCAAGTGTGGAGTCCTACTAGGACTCCCTAGTCCTAGTAGGATTCCACCTCCCACATGGTATAGGAAAAAGGGAAGGGAGAAGGAGAAGGAAGGAAGGGGCGCCCCCTCCCTAGTCCAATTCGGACCAGTCCATGGGGAGGAGTGCGGCCACCCTTTGAGGCCTTTCTCTCCTTTCCCGTATGGCCCATTAAGGCCGAGTATGAATTCCCCTAACTCTCCGGTACTCCAAAAATTACCCGAATCACTCGGAACTTTTCCGATGTCCGAATATAGTCGTCCAATATATCGATCTATACGTCTCGACCATTTCGAGACTCCTCGTCATGTCCCCGATCTCATCCGGGACTCCGAACTACCTTCGGTACATCAAAACACATAAACTCATAATACAAATCGTCACTGAACGTTAAGCGTGCGGACCCTACAGGTTCGAGAACTATGTAGACATGACCGAGACACGTCTCCGGTAAATAACCAATAGCGGAACCTGGATGCTCATATTGGCTCCTACATATTCTACGAAGATCTTTATCGGTTAAACCGCATAACAACATACGTTGTTCCCTCTGTCATCGGTATGTTACTTTCCCGAGATTCGATCGTCGGTATCTCAATGCCTAGCTCAATCTCATTACCGGCAAGTCTCTTTGCTCGTTCCGTAATGCATCATCCCGCAACTAACTCATTAGTCACATTGCTTGCAAGGCTTATAGTGATGTGCATTACTGAGAGGGCCCAAAGATACCTCTCCGACAATCGGAGTGACGAATCCTAATCTCGATCTATGCCAACTCAACAAGTACCATCGGAGACACCTGTAGAGCACCTTTATAATCACCCAGTTACGTTGTGACGATTGGTAGCACACAAAGTGTTCCTCCGGTAATCGGGAGTTGCATAATCTCATAGTTATAGGAACATGTATAAGTCCTGAAGAAAGTAATAGCAGTAAACTAAAACGATCAAGTGCTAAGCTAACGGAATGGGTCAAGTCAATCACATCATTCTCCTAATGATGTGATCCCGTTTATCAAATGACAGCTCATGTCTATGGCTAGGAAACTGAACCATCTTTGATCAACAAGCTAGTCAAGTAGAGGCACACTAGTGACACTCTATTTTGTCCATGTATTCACACATGTATTATGTTTCCGGTTAATACAATTCTAGCATGAATAATAAACATTTATCATGAAATAAGGAAATAAATAGTAACTTTATTAGTGCCTCTAGGGCATATTTCCTTCAAAATCATCATCATCATCATCACCAACAACTCTCCCATCTTGGGGAGGGCAATCTCCATCAACATCTTCACCAACACCATCTCACCTCAAACCCTAGTTCATCTCTTGTATTCAATCTTGTTACCAGAACTATAGATTGTTGCTAGGGGGTGACTAGTAGTGTTGATTACATCTTGTAGTTGATTACTATATGGTTTATTTGGTGGAAGATTATATGTTCAGATCCATTATTCATATTAATACCCCTCTGACCATGAGCATGTTTGTTGATTGTGAGTAGTTACTTTTGTTCTTGAGGTCACGGGATAAATCATGTTGCAAGTAATCATGTGAATTTCATATGTGTTCGATATTTTGATGGTATGTATGTTGTGATTCCCTTAGTGGTGTCATGTGAACGTTGACTACATGACACTTCACCATATTTGGGCCTAAGGGAATGCATTGTGGAGTAGTAAATAGATGGTGGGTTGCGAGAGTGACAGAAACTTAAACACCAGTTTATGCACTATTTCGTAAGGGACCGATTGGATCCTAGAGTTTAATGCTACTGTTAGAATTTATCCTTAATACGTTTCCCGTAGTTGCGGATGCTTGCGGGAGGGTTAATCATAAGTAGGAGGTTTGTTCAAGTAAGAACAGAACCTAAGCACCGGTCCACCCACATATCAAATTATCAAAGTAGCGAACACAACTCAAACCAACATGATGAAAGTGACTAGATGAAACTCCCGTGTACCCTCAAGAACATTTTATTTATCATAAGAGACTGTTTTGGCCTGTCCTTTGCCTAAAAAGGATTGGGTACCTTGCTGCATACTTATTGCTACTATCGTTACTTGCTCGTTACAAATTATCTTGCTATCAAACTACTCGCTACTTACAGTTTTAGCACTTGCAGACATTACCTTACTGAAAACTACTTGTCATTTCCTTCTACTCCTCGTTGGGTTCGACACTTTACTTATCGAAAAGAGCTACAATTGATACCCTATACTTGTGGGTCATCAGCTACTCACGCTTCATCGGAAGGGCAATAGAGTTGATGTAGAAGCCCTCCATGATCGAATGCCCCTCCGGCAGGATGCCAAAAAGGTCCCTAGATGGGATCTCATGGGTACAGAAGGTTGCAGCGGTGGAAAAGTGTTTTCGTGGATGCCTCTGGTGGTTTGGGGATATTTGGGAATATATAGGCGAAAGAATTAGGTCAGGAGGGTCACGGGGGGCCCACAAGGGTGGGGGCGCGCCCTCCGTCCTTGTGGCCGCCTCGTGGCTCCTCCGACTTCATCTCCAAGTCTCTTGGGTGTCTTCTGGTCCAAGAAAAATCATCGCGAAGGTTTTAATCCGTTTTTATTCATTCTCTGCGAAGCTCAAAAACAAGGAAAAAACAGAAACTGACACTGTGCTCTAGGTTAATAGGTTAGTCCCAAAAATAATATAAAATAGCATATTAATGCATATAAAACATCCAAAACAGATAATATAATAGCATGGAACAATAAAAAATTATGGATACGTTGGAGACGTATCACTCCCGCACCGCCTCTTTGCTCCATAAATACCCCGAAAATCCAAAAACCCTAGGGGAGTCGACGAAAGTTCCAGCAGCCGCAAGTTCCAGAACCACCAGATCCAATCTAGACACCATCACGGAGGTGTTCATCATCCTCATTGGTGCCTCTACGATGATGCATGAGTAGTTCATTGTAGACCTACGGGTCCGTAGGCAGTAGCTAGATGGCTTCTTCTTTTTTTTGATTCTCAATACAATGGCCTCTTGGAGATCTATTTGATGTAACTCTTTTTGCGGTGTGTTTGTTGGGATCCGATGAACTCTGAGTTCATGATCAGATCAATTTATCCATGAAAGTTATTTGAGTTTCTTTGATCTCTTATATGCATGATTACTTATAGCCTCGTATTTCTTCTTCGAATCTTTGGTTTAGTTAGGCCGACTAGATCGATTTTTCTTGCCATGGGAAGAGGTGCTTTGTGATGGCTTTGATCGTGTGGTGTTCTTTCCCAAGTGACAGAAGGGGCAGCAAGACATGTATTGATCGTTGCTATTATGGATAACACAATGGGGTCTATTCCTACATGAATAGATATTGTCTACATCATCATGTCATCGTTCTTATTGCATTACTCTGTTTCTCCATGAACCTAATACACTAGATGCATGCTGGATAGCGGTCGATGTGGGGAGTAATAGTAGTAGATGCATGCAGGAGCTGGTCTACTAATCTTGATGTGATGCCTATATAATGATCATTTCCTTGATATCGTCATAATTATTTGAGGTTCTATCAATTGCCCAACAGTAATTTGTTTACCCATCGTATGCTATTTTCTCGAGAGAAGTCACTAGTGAAATCTACGGCCCCGGGTCTGTTTTCTCATCATCTATTTATAGATCTATAAGCTATTTGCTTTTTATTTTATGTGCATATTTTATTTTCAGATCTATATTATCAAAAACCCAAAAATATCTCGCTGAATTTTATTTGCCGTTATTTGCGTCTATCAATCTACCACAATTTTTATCCCATCAACGTGACAATTTCTGGCATTGTAACCCGAAAGGGATTGACAACCCCTTTTACACGCCGGGTTGCAAGTATTTGTTCTTTGTGTGCAGGTACTGTTTACATAGTGTTGCTTGGTTCTCCTACTGGTTCGATAACCTTGGTTTCATAACTGAGGAAAATACCTACCGAAGCTGTGCTGCATCATCCCTTCCTGTTTGGGGAAATACCGACGTAGTTCAAGCGCCATCAGTCCACCATGTAGAAGCCATGTTGGAACATGTCCCACAGAAAGTGAAAGATGCGATGAACGCCACCCTTTTCACACCCTACACTAATGAGGAAGTAAAGTCCGTCTTATTTCAAATGTTCCCCACGAAGGCCCCAGGTCCAGACGGGTATCCCACCCACTTTTAGCAGCGCCACTGGGACATATGCGGTGAAGAGGTCACCAAGATAGTTCTGAGGATAGTCCGGGGAGAAGAAAGTCCAGAGTGCATTAATGATACAATCTTGGTCCTCATTCCAAAGGTAACAAACCCAACTATTTTGGCTTAGTTTAGACCTATCAGCCTTGGCAATGTGTTATATAAGATAGCTTCAAAGGTGGTTGCAGATAGACTGGAGGTTATACTACCGGATACCATCTCTGAAGAGCAGTCGGCGTTTGTGCCAAGAAGGCAAATAACATATAACATTATATGTGCTTATGAATGTTTGCATTTCATGAAACAGTCTAGATCAAAAACCAATAGTTTTTGTGCTTTGAAGTTGGACATGATGAAAGCCTATGACAGACTGGAGTGGTCCTATTTGAGAGCAAGCATGGCAAAACTTGGCTTTGCGGCGCAATGGATCAACACCGTCATGGCAATGGTATCATCGGTCTCTTTTTCAGTTATGCTCAATGGAGATAAACTTGACTCGTTTAAACCATTGAGTGGTATCCGGCAGGGAGACCCAATCTCTCCCTACATATTCTTGATTCAGCAGAGGGCCTTTCGTGCCTCCTGAAATCCAGTTCCCAGTCATCATCTTTGGCTGGTATTAAGGTGGCCCCCATGGTGCCATCCATTAACATCTTTTATTTGCAGATGACAGACTGTTACTTTACAAGGCAAGTGTAGAGGGATCAGTTGCAGTGTCAAACCTGTTGGATATATATTGTGGAGCTTCAGGGCAGAGGATAAACCATGAGAATTCATCCATATTTTTTAGCAAGGGCTGTCCAGGCCCTGTCAGAACGGAGGTAAAGAATTCCATACAGGTCCATAATGAATCTTTGTCTGAATGTTATCTACGCATGCCAATGGATGTAGGTCATTCAAAAAGTGGAACCGTCAAATATTTGAGAGACAGGGTGGGAGAAGATAAAGGGTTGGATGGAGAAATTGATGTCTGCTACAGGCAAAGAGGTGTTGGTTAAGTTCATAGCACAAGTTATATCTGTCTTCTCTATGTCTTGTTTCAGATTGCCAAGGGGGTGATGTCGCTTGAAGCTACATCGGTATTTCCCCAAAGAGGAAGGGATGATGCAGCACAGTGGCGGTAGGTATTTCCCTCATATATGAAACCAAGGTTATCGAAGCAGTAGGAGAACCAAGTGAGGGAGTTCTGGATTAAGGGGTCCTCGGATGGTCGGACTATGTGACGTGGGCCGGACTAATGGGCCGTGAAGGTACAAGATAGCGTGCCTTTTTCCCGCGTCCGGATGGAGCTCTTCCTGGCGTGGATAGCAAGCTTGGCGGCTAAGTCATATAGTTTTCTTTCTCTGTAAACCGACTTCCTACAACCAGGCCCTCTCCAGTGTCTATATAAACCGGAGGGATTAGACCGTAGAGCTAACACAACCATACAGGCTAAACATCTAGGGTTTAGTCATTACGATCTCGAGGTATATTAAGTCTTGTAACCCCTATACTCATCAAAGTCAATCAAGCAGGAAGTAGGGTATTACCTCCATTAAGAGGGCCCAAACCTGGGTAAAACAACGTGTCCCCTGCCTCCTGTTACCTTCGATCCTCAGACGCATAGTTCGGGACCCCCTACCCGAGATCGGCCGATTTGGACACCGACATTGGTGCTTTCATTGTGAGTTCCTCTGTGTTGTCGATAGAAGGATCGATGGCTCGCCTTGTCATCAATGATAAGATCACCTCTGGAAGGGCCCTAGTTCCTGGGCAGATCCTCCAGATCGGCAGTTTCACCATAGGCGCCCGCCCAGCCGTCAAGCCCAAAGCGGTCCCCCGGATTGCCAAAAACCATCTCTGCATCAACCCCGAAAGGGTCAATAAGATGGATCCGGCAGATATCACGTCTTTAAACAAACTGCTAGATCGCATCGCCGCCCTGGGGGTCGCAACAGATTATGATCTGATTGGGCTTAAACCCAATCAGAGGGAAATCAGGTCCCCACCTGTCACCCACCCGGTGACCGTCGTGGAAGAGCAAGTTGAGGATACCGTTCCTCCTATGCTAAAAACAAACTATGTTCGGATCTCCGAGCCCTGTGATCTGGACACCCATCTTCGAGAAGAGACCATCTGTCCATCGAACAGAGAATCAGGCATTCAGCCTAAAAACCCCACAGGTCACTCCGGATCCTGGGCTAGTGACCTCAGAAATTTTGCAAAATCCGGATTCCCCAGTGTGTTGATAACCCACAAGTGTAGGGGATCGCAACAGTTTTTGAGGGTAGAGTATTCAACCCAAATTTATAGATTCGACACAAGGGGAGCCAAAGAATATTTGAAGGTATTAGCAGCTGAGTTGTCAATTCAACCACACCTGGAGATTAATTGTCTGCAGCAAAGTGACTAGTAGCAAAGTAGTTTGATAGTTTTGATAATAGTGACAGCAGCAACGGTAACAGTAACAGTGATAGCAGTAATTTGTAGCAAGTGTAACAGTGATGATAGCAATAGTAATGTAGCAAGATCAATATAAATAAATTCGTAGGCATTGGATCAGTGACTTGTTGGATGATATTCATCATGTAACAATTATAACCTAGGGCGATACGGCACTAGCTCCAGTTCATCGATATAATGTAGGCCTGTATTCCGTAAATAGTCATACATGCTTTATTAAAAGAACTTGCATGACATCTTTTGTCCTACCCTCCCGTGGCAGCGGGGTCCATATTGGAAACTAAGGGATATTAAGGCCTCCTTTTAATGGAGAACCGGAACAAAGCATTAACACATAGTGTATACATGAACTCCTCAAACTACGGTCATCACCGGGAGTGGGCCCGGTTGTTGTCACTCCGGGGTTGCCGGATCATAACACCTAGTAGGTGACTATAACTTGCAAGATCGGATCTAAAACATGGATATACTGATGAATTCATAAACGGTTCAGATCTGAGTTCATGGCACACGGGCCCAAAGTGAAAAGCATTAAGCATAGCAAAGTCATAGCAACATGAATCTAAGAACATAGTGGATACTAGGGATCAGGCCCTAACAAAACTAACTCGATTACATGATGAATCTCATCCAACTCCTCACCGACCAGCGAGCCTATGAAGGAATTACTCACTCCCAGTGGGGAGCATCATGGAATTGGCAATGGAGATTGGTTGGTGATGACGAAGAACGAAGATCCCCCTCTCCGGAGCCCCAAACGGACTCTAGATCTGCCCTCCCAAGGAAGAACAGGGCTTGGCGGTGGCTCCGTCTCATGGATCGTGATAATTCTTTCTCCCTGTTTTTTTGGAATAATATGAATTTATAGTATCAGGGGGGTCATCAGCGGGGCCACCAGTTGGGTACAACCCACCTGAGCGCGCCAGGAGAGGGGGCGCGCCCTGGTGGGTTGTGCCTAACCAGGGGCCCTCTCTGGTGGGTCTTGGCTCCATAAATTCTTATTATTGATATAAAAAATCCTCGCAAAGTTTCGTTCCATTCCGAGAACTTTTATTTCTGCACAAAAACAATACCATGGTAGTTCTGCTGAAAACAGCGTCAGTCCGGGGTTAGTTTCATTCAAATGATGCAAATTAGAGTCAAAAACAAGAGGAAAAGCGTGAGAAAAAGTAGATGCGTTGGAGACGTATCAACTCCCCCAAGCTTAAACCTTTGCTTGTCCTCAAGCAATTTAGTTGATAAACTGAAAGTGAGAAAGAAAAACTTTTACGAACTCTTTTGCTCTTGTTTGCATAAATAAGCTTAAACAACACCTAGGTTTTCAGCCAACATTATAACTAACCATGTCAACAATAACTCTTAAAGATTATAATGACTCATATCAATGACATAATCAGCTAGCGAGCAATAATAAGATATCTCAAAGAGCAACATGTTGTCAATACAATCATGATATAATATGACAATAATGGTATCTCGTTAGCCCTTTCTGAGACCGCAAAACATAAATGCAGAGCACCTCCAAAGTTCAAGCAGCGACTAAACATTGTAATTCATGGTACAAAAGATCCAGTCATGATGCACCCAACATTAGCTATACACAATGCATAAATCATGACAGCTGTGCTCTACTCAGTTTCTGGCGCTTGTTTTTAGAAGGTGATGACACAACATAAAAGTAAATAGAAAGTCCCTTCGCAGAGGGAAGCAGGGATTTGTAGAGGTGCCAGAGCTCAATTTTTAAAAGAGAGATAAATGATATTTTGAGACATGCACCCTTCTCATTCACTTCACGACTATCAGTTATCAACATCTTCCATGCTAAGCACTCTAGTGGCGGTCCCCTAGCGGAAAGTAAAGGTTTTGACTCCATTGGGAATTTTTGTTTGATTATTTAAGAGATGAACTCTTTTTCATGTTTGCAGTTTGGCACTGGGCATCCCTATTACTGCCCATTTCCTTGTGCGATGGCGAGTGAATAAACACTCGACTTGAGGATAACCCGCTTAGCACGGAAGATATCGACCACCTCCTGTCGTTCCATGAACGATCCAGGCACAGAAAACGGATAATTTTTTAGAAGTTTTTAGAGGTGGCACATGCAAATTTACTTAGGACAGCAGGGTAATACCTTATATAGGTAGGTATGGTGGACTCATCTAGAATAACTTTGGGTTCAAGGTTTTGATGTACAAGCAGAATTCCCACTTAGTACAGGCGATGGCTAGCAATTAAGATTGGGAACCGGCCAGCTAGAGAGCAACAACGATCATGACTAGGCATTATGCATAAGTAACATTGGACACTAGCATGGGTAGGATATGAACACCATGAACATAAATATTATAGAGGCTATGTTGGTTTTGATTCAACTACATGCATGAACATGTACCAATTCAAGCCACTCGAACATTCAGAGGAGGATACCATATCATCATACTACATCGAAATCATTTTAACGCTATGTTGATATCCAAGATAAATCATTACCAACTCCCAGCTACTTATGCATGGCATGAGAAACTATAATCTCTAATTGTCATTGCAAACATGTTTAATCATAATGGGCTAAATCATGGGCACTAGGTTAAACATATTTACACAACAAGAACAAGTCGAGTTCATACCAGTTTCTCTTTGCCACGGCCAGCTCATCGAATATCATCATTATTGCCTTTCACTTGCACAACCGAATGATATGAAAATAATAATAGTGCAAGAGTGCAAGGAACTAAGCTGGAATCTGCAAAACATTTTATTCAACAGGAGAAGACAAGGTAAAATGGGCTCTTTATTAGTTCAACAATTATTCATATGAGAGCCACTCAACATTTTCATCGTGGTCTTCTCCTCGGTACAACTCGAAAAGAAATTCAGAGAAACACACTGAAATATTTTTGGAGTTTTTGATTATCATCAACAAGCAAATAAAAAGCAACAACGAGAAAAACTATTTACACGGGAAAGCTCCCAACAAGCAAAATAAGAACAAGGAAATCTTTTTGGATTTTCTTTTTAATACTACTACTAAGCATGCATAGAAAGTAAATTACTACAACTAATTTTTTGGTTTTTCTAAAGTTTTTCAAACACACAGGAAGAAAGCAAGAAAATAAATCTAAGCATGGATAATACAATGAAAAAGTGTGAACACCGACAAACAGAATGATATGTGAACGTGAATATAATGTTGGTGAGAAACACTCACTCCCCCAAGCTTAGGCTTTTGGCCTAAGTTGGTAATCGATCAGTAGCCTGGAGGGTAGTAGTCGGCATAGCTCACAGAGGCTCTCAGTGCGGATGCCTCAGCACGCCGTGCCGCCAACACTGCTGCGTTGTGAACTCGGGCCTCGCTCTCAAGAACAAAATATCTTTCCTTGTTGTGATAATCAAAGAGACCAGGCGCAGGAAAATATGTGTCCACAACATGTGATTGGTTAAACATCAGATTATAAGTGAAGTTATCAGCCCTTCCCACAAGAATCTTATGCTCCTTTAAAGCATCAAAATCTAAATACCAAGTTGGTAGGATAGGATCAAAGGGCAAAGGTGAAACACCCAGCCCTCGTGCTAGACGGGTGGCATAAATCCCACCATAGAACCAGCCACTCTTGGCATTACGCTGAAGTCTACGTGCAACAATCGCTCCAAGGTTATAATTCCTTTCACCAGTGAGAGCGGTGTGAATGAGGCTCAAGTCTAGAGCACAAACTATGCTACAGTCTTGCTTGCCTACTTTGCATTTCCCGTTAAATAATGCAAGGTACTGAATTGCGGGAAAGTGAATGCTCTTTATTCTTCCTTGTCTCACTCCTCTATTTTCACCGTAACAAAGGCTAGTCAAGAAAGACTCATACTCACCCTTTGCTGGCTCATCAAGCGAACCCCAAAATGGGAGCTTGCAATGGTAAGCAAAGTTCTCTAGTGGGATAGTAAATGGTTCATCATAAAGCATAAACAACACCCTAGACTCACGTGGAAAATATTTAAATCCTTTGACAAATGATTTAGTGAGAAGATGGCGCTGTTCACACTTATCTGAGAGGTAGGGACCGAGACCGGCATTGTGAACAGATTGCTCAAATTCCTCCTTAATGCCCACTTGAATCATATACTCGTCGCAAGGCCATAAGCATGTTTTGGTGGCGGCATCTCGGGTGGAACTTTCACTTGGTTCAACGTAAGACCGGCCAGCAGAACTGTCACTAGAGGATGCCCCCGAGGATCGTCTCCTCGAAGAACTCCTTCCAACCAAGTTCATCATGTCTGCGTACAATTTTTCCTATGAACAAAAATCTGAATTTTTAGTTCACAAAATTTTACCAACAAAACTTCACAAAACTAATAGCAACTACTCATAGGGATACATAGAGGCAATAGCAAGCATTCAAACTACTTAGAACACTAAGAATTGAACATGCAAGCACATCTATAGCAGCACCAAGAGTAGCTATTTATTCAAAGTATAAACCACTAAAACAAAAACTAATTGGACAAATGATGGAGTCACATACCAAGCAACAATCCCCCGAAACAGTTTCGGAAACGGAGCTTCAAGCAAAGAGATCGAAATCCACGGGTTTGAGCTCAAGAACACGCGAGAGAGAGCAAGGGTGGTTTTTTCTGAAGGTAGGTGACAATGTGGGCTAAAGAGATAAGTGAGGGGGCCCACGTGGGGACCACAACCCCCCACGGCGCGCCAGGGGGTGCTGGCACTCCCTGGTGGGTTGTGCCCACCAGGTGCACCCCCCTCTGGTAATTTTTGCACCACAAATTCTTAAATATTCAGGAAAAAATCATATAAAATTTTCAGGCATTCTGAGAACTTTTATTTTTGGGTCATTTTTTATTGCACGAGAAATTCAGAAAATAGACAAAACATGGCATTTATTTTATTTAACTAATAAAATCAAAGAACAAAGAGTAGGGACAGAAGGTAGTGCTTACTAAATTCATCAACTTCATACTGCTCAAAACTGATTCATTAATAAGGTCGATCAAGTCTTATTAACAACCACTTTCGATTTGCATGAAATCGAAGAACTTTCGTAAATCACTAAGTTACCTCAATGGGGATATGCATTTCCCCAACAATAAGCATTTCATATTTCTTTTTGACAGTAGGTAGAGGTATTTGAAAACTTCCAATAGTGATTGTCGAAGATTTTTCAATAACATTAATACCATTCACTTGGAATTGTTTCTTCGGAAAGTGCACCATATGCTCATTACCATTAATATGAAAAGTGTCCTTGCTTTTATTGCAATCAATAACAGCCCCTGCAGTATTCAAGAAGGGTCTACCAAGGATAATCGACATGTTGTCGTCCTCGGGCATCTCAAGTATAACAAAGTCAGTCAAAATAGTAACATTAGCAACAACAACGGGCACATCCTCACAGATACCGATAGGTATGGTAGTTGACTTGTCAGCCATTTGCAAAGATATTTCAGTAGGTGTGAGTTTATTCAAGTCAAGTCTTTTATATAAAGATAAAGGCATAACACTAACACCAGCTCCTAAATCACACAAAGCAGTTTTCACATAATTCTTTTTGATGGAGCAAGGTATAGTTGGTATTCCCGGATCTCCAAGTTTTTTAGGTACTCCATCTTTGAAAGTATAATTAGCAAGCATAGTGGAGATTTCAGCTTCCGGTATTTTTCTCTTATTAGTGATGATGTCTTTCATATACTTTGCATAAGGAGGCATTTTCAAGATGTCAGTCAAGCGAGTACGCAAAAAGACTGGCCTCAGCATTTCAGCAAAGCGTTCAAATTCTTCATCATATTTATTTTTAGTTGACTTGGGTGGAAAAGGCATAGGTTTTTGAACCCACAGTTCTCCTTCTTTACCATGTTTCCTAGCTACAAAGTCTCTTTTATCATACCTTTTATTTTTGGTTGTG
The DNA here is from genome assembly GCF_018294505.1 of Triticum aestivum. NCBI lineage: Eukaryota > Viridiplantae > Streptophyta > Magnoliopsida > Poales > Poaceae > Triticum > Triticum aestivum. The sequence goes on along the minus strand of NC_057799.1, from coordinate 66,832,742 downwards.
GGTTATCAAGATCAACAGGTGGTTCTATCTCAACATCATTATCTGGTTCTTTTTCATTATTTGGTTGAGTGTCTTCATGAACCTCATCATTATCTTTTTCATTATCACTAGGTGAGTGTTCATTACCAGATTGAGTTTCAACATCAGAGATAGAAGTTTCATTATCGTTATCAGGAGATCTCTCTATTTCAGGTTCACTAGAAGTGTGCAAAGTCTTATCGTTTTTCTTTTTGTCTTTCTTTTTAGAAGGACTAGGTGCACTAGTGTTAGCTCTTTGTGAATCTTGTTCTATTCTTTTTGGGTGTCCCCGAGGATAAAGTGGTTCCTGATTCATTTTACCTCCTCTAGTTGCTACTCTAACAGCAAAGTCATGCATATTATGATTCATTTCATCAAGTAATTCTCTTTGTGATTTAGCAACTTGTTCTAACTGAGTTTGAACCATAGAAGCATGTTTTCCAACACCTCTAACATCATTTGTGTAACATCCCAAATTTTCAATTTGGAATGTTATACATCAGATCATCATTGCATATCATATTTTATTTGCATTTTGGTTTGATCCTAGAAATTCTACGCAACACAAGCACCCACAGAGAGAGTTGGGGATTTCGTTATTTTCATATTGAGTTTTCTCAAATTTTGAAAATAGGATCATTTGATTTTATTTATTTTATCTTCAATTATTTCATTTATAAAAATAACAGAGAGGGAATAAAATGACTTTCCCAAAAATAAGAAATATTGAGGATTTAATAAAAAAATCAAATATTTTATTTTATTTGGAGTTTTGGCTATTTTATTTGAATTTAGGAAAATTGCACGTTTTTCAAAATTGCATTTGAGGGCCAAGAAAATGTTCATCTCGTTCCAAATATTTTATTTAGACGGTGAAAATTTATTTTGGCATTTTTAGAATTTTATTTTATTTTCTAGGTTTTTTCTTAGTTTCGGCGGAATTAAAAAAAACCTCCGGCGCGCCCGACTAGGCCGAAGCCTAGCCGAGCCAAGCCGGCCCGCCCGCGCCACCGCCTCCCGCCGCCGTCTCCGGATCGGAGACCGCTGCCGCCGCCGAGTCCGGGAGGAGCACGCCTCCCGAGGCGCCCCCTTCCCCAAGCCGCGCTGCTCCCCCCTCCTTAAATAGCCGTCGCCGCCCCTCACCCCGCCACCGAACCCGCAGCCCTGTCGCCCGAACCCGCCCTACCGCCGGAGCCGCACCGCCGCCGAGCCGCCCCCGCCGCCCAAGGTCATCGCCGCCGCCGACGCCCTCAGCCCCGCCGCCCCATGCCGCAGCCCCGCCGCCCACCGGAGCCCCGCCGGACTTCCCCGGAGCCCCGAGCCGAGGTAGCCGCCTGCTGCCCGGTTTCTGAAGAAAACCGATTCGGTTTTTTAAGAAAACCCTAGGTTTTTTAGATCGGTTCTGTTTTGTTTTTTTTTGGTTTTCTTATTTAGCGAGCGTTCGCTTGTTCGTTCGTTTTAACGGACGCGTTCATCGTTTACTTACAGTTAACGAACGTCCGTTCGTTAAACTGTTCATCAGTTTCCTTTTTCTCGGATTTTCCGCGATTATTCCAGATCGCGATTTCCGATCTATTTTTCGTTTTCGTTTTTCTTTTCGCTCATTTGTCAGAATCAGGCGATTCAAGCGCCTAGAGTTTCGTCTCGAAGCCCTCTTTTCGTTTCACCAACTCAAACAAGTTTTTGCTTGTGTAAAATTTGACTTAGGTCCAGATTAGTAAATGAAGCTTGTTTCTTTCGCCGTTTGACTTTCGTTGCTTCGTTTGATTTGATTCTTTTTGCAAACCGGAGTTCTTAAGTTGAACTTTCTGGTTAGATCTCTTATTCGAGTTTTACCTGTGCATTAGATGAGTACTTATTGTATGCCTTGTTTGTTTGCGATAGAGTACCCGGAGTGCGCCGCTTGCTTCTTCGAATCGCTAGGTTTCACGGACCATCAGCAAGGCAAGTAACACTTTGATCATACTTTTCATTAACCAGTTTTATTGCATTAGATCAACCCTCAAACATTGCATGATTAGGATCTAAATAAGTTGTGAGTTTTGGGGAGTAGGTAGTACCTATTGCCTTGATATTATCAAACCCTTGGGAGTTACTTCTACGTTTGCTTAAGTTGCTATGTTATGCTAGTAGACGTGGATTGGGTGAGTGTATCCATGACAGATGTGAGATTGTTAATTAATGGTTAAACTTAAGGTGGCAACTTAAACACACATCTGGGTGGATTGAGGTACCTGGGTATTCCAGGATTGCCTGTTTTTCTTTATCGACCGCCACCCAGGCTCAAAGGGATCATGAGATTATTCATGCTAGAAACTTCCGTGTGCAGTGGCAAGCTATTATGGGCTCTAGCATAGTTGAGTAAGTTGTGTGAACTCTTACAGTGGTAGACTAGCAGATGTAGGGGATGTAGGTGTAACTGTCTACCCGATCATAAGGTGCGAGCACCTCTGAAAGACTGTGTCTCGGTCATCCATTTCTCAAACATCATGTAGTGCGAGAATTCCAACGGAGGAGATCGAGTCTTGCAGAGAAAAGTGCGCAAACCTCTGCAGAGTGTACAATCTAATCATGGTTAGTCGTGTCCCTGGTTATGGACATCTTGAGTATCTAGTACCTGGATTATCATGTGAATCTCATCATGTTACTTTTAATTAATTTTGTTGGGTTCTATTGATGATACTTAATTGGGATTGAGATGTTGTCAAGCATTCTCAATGTTTAACAACCACCATGACAGTTAAAAAAATTATTCCTTTACCGTAGGGAAAAATTGGCTTTTCGCAAAACTGTAACCATAGAGTTTTCCACCGGCCATATATGCATGTAGTATAGCATACTTCTGTTCATTACTCTCTATGTGTTACTTTGCCAGCATATTCCATGTGCTGACCCATTTTCGGGCTGCAACGTTTCATGTTGCAGACTTTTCAGACGACGAGTAAGGTGCCTTAGGTCGTGGTTCTATACTCAGTGATGCCGTTGGAGTTGATGGACTCACTTATCTTCCAAGCCTTCCGCAGTTATCGTTATTAGATGGCCTTAAGCCATATTTATTGTAATAAGTTCTCTTTTGAGACATTCGATGTAATAAGTGTGTGATTGCTACTCTATTATAAATCCTTCAAGTACTGTGCGTGTCAGCATTACTGATCCAGGGATGACACTGATGCACAGAGACTTGACCGTTTGAGGTCTGGTCGCTACAAGATGGTATCAGAGCACACGCTGACTGTAGGACACGACCACTAAGCTTAAACCCTAGATCACTACTCTCTTCTCATTTCTGACTCCTCTCCATTTTCTACTCTTTTAGGATGGCGGATGCAAGGAACAAGTTCATGCAACCAGATGAGGATACACCCTTTGGACGCCACTTGAAGGAAGTCACTAGATACCTGAACATCGGAATTCCAAGCTTCACCGGAACCTACAACGCCACACTACCAGAAGAGGAGCGTTGGTTGATTCAAGTTCAAGTTCCAGGAAGGATGTTCATGCCCGTCACTGAACCCATAGAGTTTTCCTTTGATGCACCAACCTGGAGTCTAGGAAAGAGCATGGCAGCCCACATCACCATGGGACGCATTGGAGAAGTTTACCACAAGGAGCTTAAGGATACTATCTACCAGATTTGTGGGCGCCGAGATGAGCAATGGGAGATGATCAGCACCAAGAAGGATAGATCAATTGCAGCTTTCATCCAGGAGTTAAACCAACACATTCGTCGCCAGGAGAACCAGATGTGCGCAGGCATGACAGATCTGAAGAAGGCATTGACCAAGATCACGGAGCTGGAGGAAGAACTCAAGGCTACACGCAAGGATTATATGGAGGAAATCGTCGCACTGGTGGAGAAGAATGACGACCTGGAATAGAAGATCGGATTATTCATGGGAGACCCAGCACTTGGAGGAGAAGATGATGATTGCACTTGCCCAAATAACTACATCATCATCGACGACACCGACTCCAACCCAAGTGAAGATGACTTTGTTGATGAAGCTGGAGCAGATATCATGGAGTCTTCGACCGATCAAAATTTCTAGTAGACCACCATATCAGTAGTAGTATTCCCCCATGTATATAGTATAGTCTGAGCACTTTATAACGATAGTTAGATCAATTGTATGCCCTTGTTTGAATTGATTTGAAGTGATATTGTTTGCTTTTGTCTCATGTGCATATGGGTAGTGTTTTCTCTCTAGACCTCATTCTATTCTGACTTCTCATCTTTTCTAAACCCTCAGATGCCTCCGAGACGTGACAATGGATTTGCTTTCCCACCGGAGCTCACCCAATTGATCCAGCAGTAGAATGCATTGATGCAGTTACTAGTCCAGAATCAGAATCAGGGGAATAACAACAACAACCCACCACCTCCACCACCTGTTGATCACTTAACCCGTTTCTTGAGGCTGAATCCGCCGGTGTATTCCAGTAGCACCGACCCGACTGTTGCAGATGACTGGCTCCGCAAAGTTGGAAGGGAGTTGACCAATGCAGGATGCACAGATGCGGAAAGAGTGCGTTTTGCCGCACATCAGCTTGATGGACCCGCAGCATCATGGTGGGAGAATTACATAGCCACACACCCTATAGACACTGTCACATGGGACCAGTTTCAGCTAGCCTTTTGTACTTCCATGTTTCAGCAGGAGCTATGGCCATGAAGAAGCGTGAGTTTCGCAACTTACGCCAAAGAGGACGCACCGTAGGCCATTATGTGGAGGAATTTAGTAAACTAGCACGTTATGCCCCAGATGACGTTGCTACTGATGCAGCCAAGCAGGAGAAGTTTCTGGAAGGACTGAATGATGAGCTGAGCATGCAGTTAATGGTAGCAACCTTCAACAACTACCAGGAGTTGGTAGATAGAGCTCTCATGATGAAGCAGCAGCAGATTGAAAACCACAAGAGGAAGTATGGACAAGGGAAGTACAATTCGGGAGCTCAGCAGAAGCCACGTTTTACCCCGAAATCGGGAGGACATTTTCAGCATACCCATGGAGGAGGTAGCTCGCACAATCATAATGGCCCCAAGAATGGTAATGGGAATGGAGGAAGCAACGGACAGAACCGCACCAACCCTTCAACCCCAGCCAAGAGAGACCTGAGCCAAGTCACTTGCTATAAGTGTTAGAAGACTGGACATTATGCCAATGAATGTCCAGAAGCCCAGAATGGAAATGGCAATGGAAGCTCTGGAAAGAAGCCCAACCCTTTCAATAAAGGACATGTGAACCACGTTAGCATGGAGGAGGTTGAAGCCCAGCTAGATGCAGTAATAGGTAAGTTTTTGGTTAAGTCATTTACTGCACTCGTTCTTTTTGATTCGTGGATAAGTATAAACTGCCCACCAAAGTTCTTAGAACACCTATGTTAGTAAGTTCACCAGGAGCGGAGTATATGGCAAGCCAAGGATGTTTTTAGATGCCATTGGCCATAGGTAGGCATGTTTTCCCCTCAAACTTAATAATCTTGGAGTCGCAAGGTTTGGATGTGATTTTGGGTATGGATTGGCTATCGATGTACGGAGGAAACATCGATTGCGCTAGTAAGACTATTTTGCTTACCACCCCAGAAGGAAGAAGGATTAAGTATGTATCCCGGCATATGCCGAGGAGGACTCAAGTAAATTCCTTATCAGGAGTTGTACAGGAGGAAGTACCAGTGGTGAAGGATTTCCCTGACGTTTTTCCAGAGGAGTTGCCAGGCATGCCACTGGATAGAGACATTGAGTTTTTGATTGAGCTTATGCCAGGCACAGGGCCAATATCTAAGAGACCGTACAGGATGCCCGCAAAAGATTTGGAGGAGATTAAGAAGCAAATTAAGGAGTTACTGGATAAAGGCTATATTCGCCCAAGTTCTTCACCTTGGGGATCGCCAGTGCTTCTAGTAGAGAAGAAGGATGGATCGTTAAGGATGGTTGTTGATTATCGAGGATTGAATGAAGTGACCATCAAGAACAAGTATCCACTGCCTATGATCAACGATTTGTTTGACCGCTTACAAGGAGCTAAGGTATTTTCCAAGATCGATCTGCGATCAGGATACCATCAGTTGAAGATCCGAGAGCAGGATATACCTAAGACAACTTTTACCACCAGGTATGGGCTATACGAGTATACCGTTATGTCATTTGGTCTGACTAACGCACCTGCCTATTTCATGAACCTGATGAACAAAGTGTTTATGGAGTTTTTGGATAAGTTTGTCGTACTGTTCATTGATGATATTTTGGTCTACTCAAAGAACGACGAGGAGCATAAGGAGCATTTGCGTTTGGTACTTGAGAAGCTCAAAGAACATCAGCTATATGCCAAGTACAGCAAATGTGAGTTTTGGTTGAAGGAAGTTGGATTCCTCGGACATGTTATATCCGGAGAAGGAATAGCAGTAGACCCCACCAAAGTTGACACTGTAACAAACTGGGAATCACCCACATCAGTTGGAGAGATCCGAAGTTTTCTTGGACTCGCAGGATACTACCGGAAATTCATTGAGAATTTCTCGAAGATTGCTAAGCCCATGACGGAGCTATTGAAGAAGGACACCAAGTTAAATTGGACTGAGGAATGTGAAGCTAGTTTTCAGGAGTTGAAGAAAGGTTTGGTTACATCACCAGTGTTGATTCTGCCAGATCAGCGCAAGGATTATGAAGTTTACTGCGATGCTTCTCATGGAGGACTTGGAGCAGTGCTTATGCAGGAAGGAAGAGTTGTTTCATATGCTTCACGGCAGCTTAAACCCCATGAGTTGAATTACGCTACGCATGATTTGGAGTTAGCAGCCGTAGTGCATGCTCTAAAGACATGGAGACATTTTCTCATCGGAAACCACTGCGAGGTGTACACGGATCACAAGAGTTTGAAATACATATTCACGCAGAAGGAGTTAAATCTCAGGTAAAGGAGATGGTTGGAGCTCCTAAAGGATCATGATATGAGATTGCATTATCACCCCGGAAAGGCTAACGTAGTAGCAGATGTGTTGAGCCGCAAGAGCCATGTCAACACACTCATGACCGGAGAGTTACCAAAGGAATTAGCCGAGGATCTTCGCGAGCTATGTTTGGAGATAGTTCTGAGAGGCTATGTTGCCGCATTAGAAATTCAGTCTACTTTGATGGATAAGATCAGAGAAGCTCAGAAGACTGACAAGGAGATTGCCGAAATAAAGGAAAGGATGAGCAAAGGAAAAGCCAAGGGATTTCATGAGGACGAGCACGATACCTTATGGTTTGAGGACCGCGTTTATGTGCCTAATGACCCGAAGATCAGGAAGTTCATTCTGCAAGAGGCTCATGATTCACCGTATTCGATTCACCTAGGAAATACCAAGATGTATTTGGATTTGAAGGATACTTTCTGGTGGACCGGAATGAAGAAGGATATTGCGGAGTATGTAGCAGTTTGTGATGTATGTCAGAGAGTGAAGGCAGAGCATCAAAAGCCAGCAGGATTGCTACAGCCATTGCCGATACCCGAATGGAAGTGGGATAAGCTAGGTATGGATTTTATCACGGGATTTCCAAGGACTCGTTCAGGCTATGACTCAATATGGGTTGTAGTCGATCATTTGACGAAAGTAGCTCATTTCATCGCAGTGAAGACCACTTACAGCAGTGCTAAGTTGGCAAAGATATACATGACCAGGATCGTATGTCTGCATGGATTTCCAAGGAGCATTGTACCAGATAGAGGAACCCAGTTTACCTCAATGTTCTGGCATCAATTACATGAAACTTTGGGTACCAGGCTAGAGTTCAGCACAGCCTTTCATCCACAGACAGATGGACAGACCGAAAGAGTAAACCAGATTTTGGAGGATATGCTGAGAGCTTGTGCGCTAGATTATGGATCTAGTTGGGACAATAATTTGCCATATGCAGAGTTCTCTTACAACAACAGTTATCAATCCAGTCTGAAGATGGCCCCTTTCGAAGCTTTGTACGGAAGGAGGTGTAGAACACCATAGTTGTGGAATGAAGTAGGAGACTGTCAGTTGTTTGGACCAGATCTGGTTAAGGAGTCTGAACAGAAGGTGAAGTTGATTCGCGATAGGCTCAAGGTAGCCCAGTCTAGACAGAAGAGCTATGCAGATTGTAAACACAAGGAGACAGTTTACGAAGTCGGAGACAGAGTTTATCTTCGTGTATCCCCACTTCGAGGAGTTAAGCGCTTTGGAGTTAAGGGAAAGTTAGCGCCATGATTTGTAGGACCATACAAAGTTTTGGAGCGTATGGGAGAAGTTGCTTACAAGTTGGAATTACCCGAAGGATTGTCACGAGTTCACGATGTGTTCCACGTTTCCAGGAGATACAGTGCCGCTGGAAGCGATTCAGTTGGATAGTGATTTGACCTACGAGGAGAAACCAGTTAAGATTCTCGAATATGCCAGTCGAGTCACACACAGCACAGTTATCAAGTTTTGCAAAGTTCAGTGGAGCCACCATACCGAGGACGAAGCCACCTGGGAGCGAGAGGAAGATCTACGGAAGGACCACCCTCACCTATTTTCTAACCAACCCGAATCTCGAGGGCGAGATTCATCTTAAGGGGGGTAGGTTCGTAACAACCCAATTTTCAATTAGGAATGTTATACATTAGATCATCATTGCATATCATATTTTATTTGCATTTTGGTTTGATCCTAGAAATTCTACGCAACTCAAGGACCCACGGAGAGAGTTGGGGATTTCGTTATTTTCATATTGGGTTTTCTCAAATTTTGAAAATAGGATCATTTGATTTTATTTATTTTATCTTCAATTATTTCATTTATAAAAATAAGAGAGAGGGAATAAAATGACTTTCCCAAAAATAGGAAATATTGAGGATTTAATAAAAAATCAAATATTTTATTTTATTTGGAGTTTTGGCTATTTTATTTGAATTTAGGAAAATTGCACGTTTTTCGAAATTGCATTTTAGGGCCAAGAAAATGTTCATCTCGTTCTAAATATTTTATTTAGATGGTGAAAATTAATTTTGGCATTTTTAGAATTTTATTTCATTTTCTAGGATTTTTCATAGTTTCGGCGGAATTTAAAAAAAAAACCTCCCGCGCGCCCGACTGGGCCGACGCCCAGCCGAGCCAGGCCGGCCCGCCCGCGCCACCGCCTCCCGCCGCCGTCT